>NC_056726.1:1449539860-1449632360 GCF_019279795.1 Protopterus annectens
CTATGGCCTCTTCCCCATAACATGTCTGTGGGTCTACTACATCAGTGAGATGGTAGCAGGAATGAAGGAAATTCATAATTATACTAAATACCTGTGAGCCGCTTAGTGCACGACATCTGGACAAAACCCAACATAACTTGGAGACAGAGGCCCAAACTCAGGCATATATTGGAAATATTTCTGTTATACATTGAGAGGGTTGCTGCTGTTACTGAGTTTGTTGTAATATATCCTTTCTGAGGGATATAATAGCAGTGGATGTTAGTATTTAATAACTGCATTCCCCAGAGTCCCCTACTGATTTTCCAAGGACAACTACTGTCTGGGGAACAGACCAAACATAACAGACAAACATCTGGCCAGTCTGTGGAGAAGTCCTCTTCATAGCTATCCTTGCTTTCTTCTTGGTAAGCCATTGCACTTTATGATTCACCATACCCACATCATCCAACCTTCTCTCTCATTCTCTTCATTCATCAGCCTCTCAAAGTACATTGTCCATGTCCTCAACGCACTCTCCTCGCTTGTGAGTACATATACCTTATTATCTTTTATCACCCTTATTTGCTGCACATCTTTCCTAGCTCAGTGCATCTGTCCAGTCAATTGGTACAATTCCTTTCATCCCTCCTTAGTGTCCAACCTGTCATAGAACTCTTCATATGCCCATCCTCAGCCTTTGCCCCCTTCTCTTTGCCATGCACATCTCCTCATACTCCTGCTTACTTTCCTCATCTCTCTGACAATCCCACTCCTTCTTCCCAATCTCTGTCTCTGTATACTGTCTAGTACTTCCTCAGTCCACCAACAGGTGTCCTTGTACTCCTTCCTCCATCCACATGTCACACCAAGCACCTTTCTAGCCATCTCCCTTACTAGTTCTGCTGTACTTACCCAGATATTTGGTAAATCTTCACTGCCATCCAGTGCCTGTCTTAACTCTTCCCTGAACTCCACATCACAATCACCCTTTTCCAGTTCCCACCATTTGATCCTTGATGCTGCCCTCACACTCTTCTTCTTGATCACCAACGTTATCTTACAGACCAACATTTTATGCTGCCTAAATTCACTTTTCCTGTCACCACTTTACTGTCTTGAATCTACTTCAAACTGGCACCCTCCCACATTGGATATATTCCACATGTGTGCATCTTTCTCCACTCTTGTATGTCACCTTATGCTCCTCCCTCATGTTATAGTACGTATTTACCACAGCCACGTGCATCCTTTTTGCAAAATCCACTAACATCTCACCGTCTGCATTCCTTTGCTTAACACCATATATACCCATCACTTTCCCATCCCCTCTGTTTCTTTCACCATCATGCCCATTGAAATCTGCTGCAATCACTACTCTGTCACCCTTGGGTACAGTTGTCACCACGTCATCCAACTGACTTCACATTTCTCTTTCTTATCCATCATCATCGCAAGACGTTGTCCTGTTCGATTCTCAGCTAGAGCGTCTTCTGTGTGGAGGCATACTTGAATGGGGCATGCCTTCATTGAAGGTTGTGCATCAGGGCTGGTAACCCAGTACGTAAAAATCCACTACCAATTATTAGCGGACCGGAGTTCCACTGTGGCGACCCCTAACTGGGAAAAGCCGAAAGACACAAACAAAAATCCATCACACAACCAACATGTGTAGCTTATGCACTAACAACAGTCATCATTACACCATCAGTTTCCAGCTTCATAAACATCAGTCTGTCAGACACTCATGTCATCCTCTAAAAACACTCTTGGCATACTGTTCCTTCAAAAGAATCCCTACCCACTTTCGTCTCCTATCCACACCATGATAGCACAATTGTGACCTGCCTCCCATACACCTAGCCATACCCCTCTTCCATCTGGCCTGTTGCACACACAATATATCAACCTTCCCCTGGCCATCATATCAGCTAGCTCTGTCCCTATACCAGCCATACTGCCAACATTAAAAGTTCTTTCCCTCACTACCATAGCCTTTCTCCTCTCATCCTGCCATATGAGTGTTGTACATCCTCCAGGGTATGCCTGTCAGTGCAAAGGCTACTGTGCTATCGAATGACTCAAGTGTGTTACAGGAATATTAAGACAGTGGCAATAATTTTGTCACATTACCCTCCATGTATGTGTGGCATCCCACAGATGTTCATAGGTAGGTACTAGGCTATCTGCCTGAGGGCATTTATAAGCCTAGCCAGAGTCTGTTGGCTTTCGCCACCCCATTGATTAATTAACTGATCCTCTGTCAAACAGAGCCAATGAAGTGATCCCAGGGGTGTATTTTCTGTTACCCATCCACTCGTCAAGATTTCACTCCTGATGTAATTCGGAATTTTGTTCCAAAGCATGGGGAGTCTCTGAGACAGGAATCTATCCCTCCAGCATGTTCTATTTATTGTTGTGGTGAGGTTTAGCTCACTAGAGCATGTGGCTCGCAGTGACTTGGATTTCTTTAGGTGGAGCACGTCCATCAATTCTGAGTTGGACATGGCTTTGTAAATCAGGCAGAGTTCACCTCTGAGTAAGCGATATGCCACTGAGTACAGCCAGAGTTTTTTCAGTCGGGCTGCATAGGACATATGTTTGAGACCAGTAATCCTCTTGGTGAGGTACTTTTGTGGTCTTTCCAGCTATTGGAAGTGTCTTGTGAGGTACTTCCCAAATGGGGCATTGCACTCTATGATGGGTCTAATGAGTGACAAGTAGAGGGGCACTATAACCTCTTTATTTCTAGATGCAAACCCTTTAGTAATTAGATGGGCCACAGAGAAGGATTTCCGAACTACTTTGGCAATATGATTGTCAAAGGAGAGATTACTATCGACCTGGGTCCCCAGATCTCTTATTACCTCTTCTGTATTAGAGGGTTGCCACCTATGTGGTAATGTGTGGGTGTTTTGTTTTTCCCAAATGGGATGACTATGCATTTTTTGTCATTTAGCTTGAGACCATGACTTTGACACTAGGTGTCCGTCTCAGTAAGGCCCTTTTGGAGGATGTCCGTGTCAGCCAGAGAGTCAGTTATGGCTCCCTGTTTGCAGTCATCGGTAAACATGGTTATCCATAGTCCTCCTGTGTTTGCCTGTACTTCTGAGAAGTATATGCCGAACAGTAGTGGTCCCTGGATCGAGCCTTGTGGGACACCACTTGTGACTGGTTTAGAGTAGGACCTTAAGCCTGCGATTTTTACTGTGTGAGTTCTGTCTGTAAGCCAGTCGGCAACCCATCTCATGATGTAGGGGTTTATGTTCAGGCTGGTGAGCTTTTCTGTAATACCCGAGTGGGGAATGGTGTCGAAAGCCTTGGCGAGGTCAAGGTAGGCTGTGTGAACCACCTTTCCCTCATCTATGGCCTTGGTGACTGTCTCGAAGAAGTCAACCAAGTTTAGTAGGCATGATATGCCCTTAACAAAGCTGAACTGGGTCAGGTCAAGTGTTTGGAGGTTCCCAATGTCTTTGTTAATGAGTTCCATGATGATGCGCTGCATAGCCTTGCAGATCAGGCTAGTCAGGCTTATGGGGTGATAGTTACTAGGGTCAGTTGTGGTCCTTCCTTTGTGGAGAGGAATAACTGTTGCTGTGCACCATTCTATGGGCATGTAGCCTGTGGAGAGGCTGAGGTTGAACAGTGTGCTTAGGTGGGGGGGTTAGTTCATTCTGTAGTTCATGCAAGATGCAGCCTGGGACACCATCTGGTCCCATTGATGCTGTGTTTTTGTCTTTTGAAAGGGCTGTTTTCACCTGCGCGTCTGTGATTTTTGGGACACTACACTTTTCTGGTATTGTTGTGGGCCCTTTTGGAGGTGAGAGGGGGGTGAAGTTTGCACTGAATCTATCTGCCAGGATGTTGGCAATATCAGTAGGTTCAGTATATTTTGTGCTATTTTGCACTAGTTCAGTGCATATCTGCGAGTTGTCACTTAGATTCTTAACATAGCTAAAGAAGGCTTTATGGTTATCTTTTGAATCCTTGGCTATTTTTCTTTCAAAGTTAGCCTTGGGTGATTTCATGAGGGACCTCAGTTTCTTACTGATACTGATCAGGGATGTCTTTTCTTCTTGGGATTTGCTTTTTTTCTGAACTAGTTTCCTCCTTCTATTGCATAGCCTGTTTATTGCAGGGGTCCACCAAACTGGTTTCCTTCTCTTAGAGGAGTGAGTCTTGGTTTTGCTAGGGATGGCACGATCCATGCATCCTTGTAGGTGCTCATAGAGTATATTTGCATGTCCTGCTCTAACAGGTTGAGAGGGATGACTGGGCAGCAAGAGTGTGAATATAGTGTGCCATACTGACACAGAACAGAAATGTATATCAGATATTACCTGTGCACGTCAATATGAGTAGGTGTTTCTGGCTGCCTCATAACAGTAGACACGGGATGCAAAATGTCAGTTAAATAAGCTGTACATGTTGTACAAGTGTAATCTTAGTTACTGTGCATCCAACAGAGTGATATTTCTACAGCTACTGGTTGTTGTATTGCCCTGACACAGTCATGGGTACTACAATAAGCATGATTATCACTTTGAAATTGGAGAGGTGTCCAACTGTGTTATGACTTTGTGTCTGTGCCTACTACAAACAGCTATATGAACACCTACATAGTGGTATGGACTCAGCAATACCTTACTTCTAAAACATGCATCCACCAAAGTAGAGTAATCTCCTTTGCTGAGCAGCAGCAATACACAAACCACAGACTTGGTCCCTATATTGGCAGTACAGGGCAAAGTAGGAGCAGGCACCAACCAGGCATCAAGTCAGCCATTGTCTGAACAAGCATATAAAGTCACAGGTGGATTACTGTAAGGCTAACTATGAGTACACTTGGAGACATCCACCAAGGCCAATCACAAGGCCATCTTCCCATATGTCTGCAATCTCAAAGGCAACAAACCAACCTAACCTGTAATGGTGGTCAATCAGACCACATACACACAACATAGCTATAGCCAACCTGCTGCAGATAGGGTGGCAAACATCACCCCCTGTCTCAGCATCACTATAGGTGGATATGCACAGCGCCTGCACCCCTCCCCTCATCACAAGTCAGCAGGTACATATTGCCTACTGTAAGGCAACAAATGTAAGTATCCATGGAACATGATAACATCCCTGTCCATATCCTACATGAACTCAGGCATGTGCTCCCAGCTCCATTACACACTGTAGTCACACCAAGCCTAGGCACCATCCACACCCCATCCACATGGAAGATGGCCAATGTCATCTGTCTACACAGATCTGAATGAGGAATAGAGGATTATGCAATTAACTGGCCCTCATTGTGAGAATATGATACATCAGGACCAGGAGTGCAATGCAAGCTAATACTGTGCTGATAGATTACAGGGGTATGGTGTGGTTCTGAGTGGTGGCTACTGGTATTCAAAGTAAATGTTCAGATTCTGTACATACTGTTGCCAAATGTATGGGGTCCTGGGATGGATGTGTTTTCCTGTTTATGTCTTCCAGGTGCAATGTCAAATCAGGGAATGGCAACATATCCAGTGGCTGAAAGAACTATTATCATTGAAGCCATACTACAGCACCATGCAATAATGTTTGGCCAAAGCCAACAACATCTGTGGGAGAGGACCACCATGTGGGATGACCTTGTCCACAGGGTAAATGATGTTGGCCTGCATGCACATACATACAAGCAGGTCCAGCATCATGCAAACAACCTCATGCAACATGCCCAGCAATGGGCTGCTGCTGTGGCCAGGGACTGCACAGCCACAGATGGGGTCCCAGCCATGCAGCCCCTTCTGACACCCACCAAGAAGCTCCTCATTAACCTTGGGGCACCCATCGCAGTACAACATCAGGTTACAGACCCCCACATGCTGGAGGTGGGTGGCACCCAGACAATGGATGACGGCTGTGCAGGTAAGGCCCCAGTAGAGATTAGTAGACTAGTGTAGCAGACATACGTGTATCTGTAGAGTATCTACGTGCATGTGTCAGGTCAGATTGCAGTTGTGGAAGGGGTTTTCTAATGCGCAGAACTGCACACCTGTGGTGAAGGACAGCAATTGTGTAGTATTGGGAGATGTACTGTAAATGTGCAGACATGCTGCATCCATCTTGTACCAATGCCACATGTGAGTCTGCTGACAACACCTCTCTCACACAACTAACTAGGTCCCTCTGGTCTGCATATGGGACAGCAGCCTGAAGCTGATGAGTATGGGATTGTTCTGTTGTGGTTTGACAATACCCCAAGCATGTGAAGGGTATGCAATTTACCATGCACGCAACTGTCACTCATAGCCATATTGCTTTATGTGCATGTTCGATTGTGGTGGGGTTAACTGCATTGCATCACAGTGGTCACCACAGGGGCCTATCTGAAGAGAATGTAACATTCCTGTAGCATACTTCACAACCTGTCAGTGCAAGGCTTCTGGACAGAGACCAGCAAAATAGGGGACAAACGGCCTATGAAACATTACTCTTATACAGTGGATATA
This sequence comes from Protopterus annectens, assembly GCF_019279795.1. Lineage (NCBI taxonomy): Eukaryota > Metazoa > Chordata > Ceratodontiformes > Protopteridae > Protopterus > Protopterus annectens. Next base: position 1,449,546,334 of record NC_056726.1, read on the forward strand.
AAATGTGTACACACCCCTGTTAAGATGCCAGGTGTTTGTGATATATATGCAAATTGAGACCAAAATATGTCAGTCCACACTTTTACACCCTTTAATGTGACCTAGAACATGAACAATTCACTTGTAAAACCAACCAATCTGTTTGTTTCCAAATATGGAATATACAAACCTTACAATAAGCTGGATGCATATGTGTGCACACCCTTCAGATAATATTGTATTGCAAAAGCTTGTGATTTACTGACAGCATTCAGTCTGCTTGAGTACACACCTGCCATCAAGTAAAGGCACTCTGAGTAACACCAAATAACAGTTTGCTTTCCAAGTAGGATATTCTTGACATTTGCTCAGTTGCTGGCAACAGCAATAGCCATGGCTTGCAGACAGCTTACAAAGCAGCAAAGGGATCTCATATTTGAAAGATATCACTCAGGAGTAGGGTACAACAACATTACCACAGCATTGCATACAACATGGAACACAGTGCATACAGTCATCAAAAGGTGGATTGAATATGGGACAACAGCGCTGTTGAAAAGAACCTGGCATCCATCCAAAACTGATGAAAGACATATCCAAACCTGGTGTTGCAGGAATCTCTTGCAAGCACTGATGTTGTGTACTAAATGTGAGAACAATCTCCCATTTTTTGCATACGCCTGGCCTATGGGGTAGGGTCAGAAGATGGAAGCATTTCCCCATACCAAAAAACATTTAGGGGTGGATACAACTTGCAATACAGCATATCAAGTCTCCCAAAGGCATGTGTAAAAATGTGTTATGGTGTAATGAGACTATGGATAGACCTCACAGCCACAATACCAAGAGGTATATGTGGTCCACAAGCAACACCTCTCTTCATATGAAGACTACCATCACCATAGTAAATCATGGTGGTGGCATTGGCCTGCAGTGGGGATGATGTTATAAAGACAGATCTGGGCCTGTAGTCACAGTGGTGGGAATTCAGAACAAATCAAAATAACACTCACGTTTGGCCCACATCCATCAGGCATCTGCAAGAATGCTGGATGGGGAGGGGTGTCAGCCTTCAAAATGACAAAGACCCGAAGCATATATCCAAAGCTCCCTAAGAATGGCTTCACCTGAACACACCCATGGTTACTGATTGGACCAGCTAGACCCTAGACCTAAACCCAATAGCAAAACTTCAGTGTGACATGGCGAGAGCAGTGCACATGAGCTGCCCTTGCAATCTGACAGAGTTGGGGGACCTTTGCAATGAAGAGTGGACAAATAATGCCAAGTCAAGATGTGCCATGCTGATAGCCACCTTCCCAAGAAGAGTGAATGCTGTAAGTCACCTACAAGGTGCTTCAACAAAGTATCATTTTAAGGGTATGCACACTTATGCAACCACCATATTGTACATATTTCAGTCATTATATTTTATGCATAACACATTTGTTTGTTTACAGATTGGATTGCACAGGTCATATGTCACATGAAAGGTGGGTAATGTATATGAATGCAATATTGCAGTCTCATCTTATATATTAAAAGAACATGGCATGTTAACAGGGTTGTATACACTTATCATATCCACTGTAAGCTTAGAAGGTTGGTGGTCTAACAGGAATTGTGTGACCATATATTTACTGCTGGTTTGGAAGTCTGAAACTCAAAAGTATGTCATTAATCAGTGACGTCACTCCTCAGATCATCCCAGTTGTGTATCAGACAAACACAGGGGTTATGCGAAATAGAGAGAACATCTGAGCCAGACATCTACACATCCTGCGAGGGTCTGTACAGTTATGAGGTATGTTCTGTAGTACTTGCCACTATGCTATACAGATGAACAGCAATGATGTATACATGGGTGCAGTCTGTGCTGGGGAAGGGCCATCACCTACTAACAATACTCATGTATCCCAGAGCTCTATATTGTTAGTTACATGTAGTAAAACTGGCTGCAATGCATGACGTTGAGGGCTGTGTGTCATGCATGACCCCATTTGGGTAATATGAGGTATGTGTAACAATTTGTGCCACTTCACCTGTAAGTGTGTGTGTGTGTGTGTGTGTGTGTGTGCACGTGTGTGCGTGTGTGTGCGTGTGCGTGCGTGTGTGTGTGTGTGTGAGTGTGTGTGGTGCATGTGTGTGTGTTTGTGTGCTTGTGTGTTTTGTGCATGTGTGCGTGTGTGTGTACCAGCCTATGTCAAAATGCAGGTATGAAGGAACATATGTTGTCATCCCCTCACAGGTGGCGATGGGGTTCGGGGTCCCACCCACTTGTAACCTGATGTCATTATCTCTGCAGACTCTGACAATGATGATAGGAATAGTGAGGTAAAGGTGGGGTTGTCAGGGGCTGAATCGGTGCCATTTGGTTGGTATTCCACTCTTGTCCACACCATCCCTGCACACAGTGAAAATGCCCACACATACCCCATCACCAGTGGCCACAAATGATGGACAGTTGGCAGGTGGTGGCATGGAACAGGCTAGTGTGGTGACTATGGCAGGTGTGAGTGTAGACAATGGCCATAGCCAGAGTGCAGGCAAGGTCCCACATAGGCAGATGGACAGGGGTGCTCACAGGAGGACTGCTGCTCATCAAGCCGCTGTTGCAATTGCCATAGCAGGTGTCAACAGACACATGTTTCAGGCTGTCACAGATGCACAGGCACATAGTGAATGTTACACGAGATAAATACTCAGGGTGCTGGATGCAACTCTTCCTGATTTATGTTGCGATATACATGATCTTGTTGAGGCCAGACATCAAAATACTGAGGGCATTAATAAGTTGAGACCTTGGCAATCCTCATGGCATGTCTGTGCTAGAGTGTGTGGTGGGAGATGGGCATCAGCCACATGGATGTAGGTCAGCACCAACAACAGCTGAGAGTCTATGGGGCCGTGCACCTTCACACTCCTGTAGTGGTGGTGACACCAACACTACTGAAGGGGGGTTGCTGTCCACATCTCACCAGAGCAAACCATGGGCACATGGTCCTGGCCTGTCCCATCAGGGGCATGGATCCAGCAGACAGCAGTCACCATCACGAAGCAGTACTGCACCTGGCCTTGGGCCTGGTGGTGTCAGTGTTACCCCTGGCAGGACCATTTCCCATGTCCATGGCTGGAGACAATGAACTAGACACCCTGCCATGTACAGTCCACAACTGTCCAACATACCCTTGTGTAAGGCAGCCACATGGCATGACTGTGTGCATACATGCACACAGACATCTGTATCACAAGCAGGTCACCTCCAGGCACACACAACACCTTGGTACAGCACATCTATTGAATACCTCTCCAAACACACACACATGATGTCAACTATATGGCCCAGCCTAGGCCTCTGGCAAACCCACACCACACCATGTGCATATGATGATACTTGTGCCACATCCCTGTCATCCATAATGTCAATGTAGGGACATGCTAATATGGGTCGGATGCACAGGGTAAGTACAGTACAGTGTAGCTATGTAATACCATGCAAGGTGCTGTCTGCTTGCATTTGTTATAGTTATGCATACAGGTGTATGTATCATATTAGCCAGGATGTATTATTGCTGTTAATACCACTGACTGAATGTTGTCTGACATGCTGTATTCTGTTTGTGTTCCTGGTGTCTGTGTGTCTGCAGGCTGTGGCCCTGCAGACATTCCCAAGAGGGAGTATGGCAGGGTGAGAATATACCAACTGTGTCATAGGCAAGGTACAGCTTTATATGTACCTGTACCTGGTGTGTATGCATACAACAGTGTGTGAGCGACACTGTTGTCAGACAGTGTGACCTTGCATACATACCTCTTATCACAGACAGGTAGCCTTCAGGTATGCGATCTCAGTGTTGTGTAGTACCACAGGCTTCTACATACAGAACAGGTTACTGCAGTACTGTCAGGAGGTCCATCACAAGTGTAGCCATTACATTAACTGGAACAGATTCACCTGTCAACACCTGTTGGCCCTGCCATTTCTTTCCCATACACTCAACCCTGATGCAGTTGATGAGGGCATGCATGATACTGTATTTGACAGGTTTGTGGTATGTATTCCTGAGATCACTGGGTGGACCAGGGAGACAAAATGGTGTATCCTTTGCATATACACAGTAAGGACTGACACAGGGAATATTCACACAGTAATACAAACACAGTTGGCAGGAGAGAGATTAGTAAAAATACATTTCCACTTTGATTTACTGTAGTCCTACGTACACATGACATGCCCCACATAGATTATATGCATGGGACATAATACACTACCTCTTACAACACATAATGTTCTGAATGCCTTCATGGATGGTGAGATAACCCACAAGAAATAGCATGTGGAGTAATGTATTGCTCCTACATGCCTGAACAAGTGATAGTGTAGCAGATGTTGTATCAGCATGATGTTTCAGTCAGGTATGATACCTGATGCTGGCATGTGTGTCACTACACTCACTGTGGCTGATTTGGCAACAATATCACATACATGGGCATTGCTAAGGGAAACAGACCACATATAGGTTGAAAACATCTGGATATTCCATAGACATCTGTACAGAGGACTGGTATGGCCTGCACAATGGTTTAACATGCTGCATGTGAGGCAGATGTCGTTACCATGCTATATAAAGTAATGCCATTGGGGGTGGTAAACAGGAGTGGATGGTACACACATCAAATTGGTATCAGCCAAATAGGATATGATCTGCACCCAAACACACTTGCCAGTATTGAGATTAGAACTTCTACCTATCTAGTTATTACTACTATAGTGTGACGCAGTTATCAGATGTGGAACAGAGCTAACATGATTTCACCTGGTCCCAAGGTACTTCTAAGGTGAATGACATCAGCAGACCTAGTAAAGTAGGGTGATGGGAAGTTTACAGGGTGGTACACAACTCAAAATGGTATAACCCACACAGTATATGATTCTTACACACACACACACACACACACACACACACACACACACACACACACACACACACACACACAAACACACAGTTAACAGTAGTGAGATTAGAACCCATACCTATCTAGTTATTTCTATTATAGTGTTATGCAGTTATCAGATGCATCACGGAGCTTTCATGATTTCACCTACTCCCAAAGTACTTCTAAGGTGATTGACATCAGCAGGCTTAGTAAAGTAGGGTGATGGCAAATTTACAGGGTGGTACACAACCCAAAATGGTATAAACCATGCAGTATATGATTCTCATAGAAACACTTGCCAGTATTGAGATTAGAACCCCTACCTCTCTAGTTATTTCTACTATAGTGTTACGCAGTTATCAAATGTGCCATGGAGCTTGCATGATTTTATCTACTCTCAAGGTACTTGTAAGGTGAATGACATCAGCAGGCTTAGCAAAGTATGGTGATGGGAAGTTTACAGGGTCGTACACAACTCAATATGGTATAACCCACACAAGTATATGATTCTCACGCAAACACACACACAACTGCCAGTATTGAGATTAGAACCCCTACCTATCTAGTTATTTCTACTATAGTGTTACACAGTTATTAGATACACCACAGAGTTTACATGAGTTCACTTAGTCCCAAGGTACTTCTAAGGTAAATGACATCAGCAGGCCTTGTAAAGTAGGGTGATGGGAAGTTTACAGGGTGGTAAACAACTCAAAATGGCATAACCCACACACTATATGATTCCCATATATACACACTTACTTGGCAGTATTGAGATTAGAACCCACTGCCTATCTAGTTATTTGTACTATAGTGTTACACAGTTATCACACGTGGTACATAGCTTATTAGGCTGACAACTGGCCAAAGGTGGTGATAACTGCACAGCTGAGGTAAACTATTATAGGTGACAGAAAGTCTGCCTTCAGTTTTTCCCTTAGATTTTGCTAGCTGTTTCTCTCCTGCAGTTCAAATAGCCTAATAGTTTTGCACTTCAACAGGTTTTTGTATCAATTCTTCTACCACACATGAGAGCTATCAGCAGAAGTCGTTCTTCATGGAATAAGCTCCAGTACTTAGCAGTTATGACCACCCCTCCTGGCATGATTAAAGTGCAGTTCTCAGTGCTATTGGTCATTAACCTGGTGCACTTGGGCATTCTGAGACACTGTTGCAACTGTCTCATTGAACTGTTAATAGCAGCAGTCTGCATTTAAAGTGGAACCTGTGTGTTGAGAGACAGCCTTACAAGACTACCTGCAAATATATAGAGCTGAGTATATTTTTTCTGTATTATTCTGTATTATAGAGCTAAATTGTTTTTTAGATATCTGTTGTCTTACTGTTCTGCAAATATACAGAGATCAGTATATATTTTTTTGGTTTTATAATTTGACTCTGATTCCTCACATCTCTGTTGAAACATTTCCCCACCCCCTCCCTGTTCTTGGTTGTTGTTTAAATTTGGTGGCTTTTGCAGTGCCTGCCCCACTGTAGATTTGATCTAGGATACTCCCCCAGTCCCATCTCTTTACCGCATTCTACCTAATAAACCCTTTCTGCACTTGCTTTTAGTCCTTTTTAATTTAATTACATTTTTTCAAACTGTGTGTGGACTAATATTGCTACATACTCAAGTGTGCCAGCTTGCACTGCATGCAAATTGTTTTTACTACTGTTTTTGCTACTTTTCTGAAAAAAAAATTGTAAGCCTGTTTCCTACCTTTCCTGTAATTAGTGTTCCAGATACAGATTTGCTGTATCCAGCACTATTTCTAAGCTTCTGAGCCCCCAAGCCTTTCTGTGTTGGAGGGAAGCCTTCTAGCTTATCAGTGGGAGTGGTAAGCACTAGGTAACCTGTCTACCACATAAGGAGTGGTTCTGGCCCAGAATTTGTAGTTATTGGCCATTTGGGCGGTCTTCCATCTCTCTCAACTTTCTGATTTGAAGGCCTGCATTTACACTTGTTTCTGTCCTGTAACTCCTGGGCCCGTCTCATTTGCTCACTCAAAAAAAAATGTATCTGATTTTACTGTATTTGTGTTTCTTCCTACTTTATTTTGCTTTTGTGTCATCTTAAAAGTACTCAGTTGTATTTATTACTGCTTGGTGTAACTCATTCTAAGCCTTTTAGTTTAAGCACTTGGGCTTCAGACCAGTTGTTTTACATTAGGAAAGTTTGTGGTCTGCACTGTAGTGGCAGGACAGGTAGCTTACATCCTTCTAAGTTGGGAACTGCTGATTGAGGGCTCAGTGTGTTATTCTAAAAGTTTATTAATTCTGTTTTAAGCACTTGGGCTTCAGGCCAGTTATTTTACATTAAAAGGGTTTGTGGTCTCCACTCTTGTTGGAGGAGAGGCTGGACTCTGCCCTTCTAGCTGGGAATTTCTGGTTAAAGGCTTATAGTGTCTTCATATTTAAACTGCTTCTTACTGAAACTGGTACACCTTGTTTGCTGTAGCATAGACTAGATCCAGCCCTGCTAAATCTAGCTTTGTTTGTATAACTTGAGCACTAATCCAGGCATTCTTTAAAGTATTGGATTGTATGTATTACTGCTTGGTAGTAACTTGATTAAAGTGTAGCTATCATTCTAAGTCTTTTGGATTAAGCACTTGGGCTTCAGACTAGTTGTTTTACATTAGGAAGGTTTGTGGCCTGCACTGTGGTGGCAGGGCAGGTAGCTTACATCCTTCTAAGTTGGGAACTGCTGATTGAGGGCTCAGTGTCTGTTATTCTAAAAGTGTATTAATTCTGGTTTAAGCACTTGGGCTTCAGGCCAGTTGTTTTACATTAAGAAGGTTTGTGGTCTGCACTGTAGTGGCAGAACAGGTAGCTTACATCCTTCTAAGTTGTGAACTGCTGATTGAGGACTCAGTGCCTGTTATTCTAAAAGTGTATTAGTTCTGATTTAAGCACTTGGGCTTCAGGCCAGTTATTTTACATTAAGAAGGTTCGTGGTCTGCACTCTTGTGGGAGGAGAAGCTGGACTCTGCCCTTCTGATCTAGGAATTTCTGGTTAAAGGCTTATAGTGCCTGCATATTTGAACTGTTTCTTACTGAAATTGGTACACCTTGTCTTCTGTAGCATAGACTAGATCCAGGCCTGCTGACTCTAGCTTTGTTTGTATGCTTGTTGTTTGTTTGCTTGTTATATCCCTGAAATGCTAACTCCACCTAAAACATGGCTTTTCAGCGCTTCTGTGGATCCCGAGTGATATCTGCATTTCTTACTGTACTTATTTCCTTGTTTCACTTGAAAGAAAGTTACTGTTAGTCATTTTTGCATTTAAGTTACCTGTAACACATTGCATTTAAGTTACCTGGCACTTGCTCACTAAATCAATTATATAAGTCAGCACTAAAATATTAAAAGCACTACACCCTCACAAACTCCCCTTGGGTACCTCGTTCCCCATTGGCCCTTTTTTTTCAATTATAAAGGAATTCCCAATACTATTCTAGCATGTCCAAAGGTCAGTTGTCAATCTCCAATCCAGTCCAGCTGGTGAATCTGGGAATCTTGAGGCAATGTTACAACTGCCTCATGTGCACAGACAACCCTCTCCTCCTCCCAACAAATTCCAACACATGTGAGAGATGCAACCATATAGCCATACTGGAGGCTAAGCTCTGTCAACTCAGTACTGGCAAAACCAGTCAGGAGGAGAAGGAAACCACACTCACTACAATTCCAGTCTTACACACAAAAACATACTCGGAGGCTCTAAATAAAAATCTGCCTAAGCAGCAGAGACCTCCAAAGCAGACACCCAAGCAACCACTACCCCAAAACAAAACACGTGCAACAACATAGCTCTCAAAGCCAGTGTGCCGAACAGTCACAGCCCTTAAGGCTAAACAACACACCTGATATACTTGTAATAGGTGACTCTATCGTCAGGCACACTGACGTCCCGCTCACCAGGCTGAACAAGGAGAAGGTCACGGTCAGCTGCCTGTTGGGTGCTAGGATCCGCCACATAACACAAGCACTCAGGTCACTCCAAGGCAAGTACAAATATGACTCAGTCATTGTCCATGCTGGTGTGAATGACCTGAGACGTACCTCCCTGGACTACATGAAAAGAGACATAGAGGAGCTCTCTAAGCATGTAGCCCAGGCTGGTATGACCCTGACCTTGAGTAGCATCTTACCCTCACCAAGAATGATGCCACAATATGAAGACAAGATGATCAATTTCAACAATTGGCTTAAGTATTGGTGTCATTCAAAGGGGATCCAATGCTTGTCAGCCTGGGATGACATGCTCGACAAGCCAAGATGCTTCACTAGGGATGGCTTGCACCTGTCACCCCTGGGCTTTCAGATATTGGCAAAGGCTCTTGCTACCCCCATAGTGCCTTTTTTAGGCAAGGCTCAAAAGACAAGCCCACCTCCATAGGTATCACAAAGGATAAGAAACTAAGAGTAATGCTACTCAACGCCAGAAGTCTAAACCTCAAGATGCATGCACTCGAAACTCTCCTTATCATGGAGAACATTGATATCTGTGCAGTAACAGAAACCTGGTTCAAGGCTCCCGAGAGCACCCCAGCACTACCAGGTTATACCTCATACCATGCTTTTTGGCCTCAAAACTTGGACCAACCACAAAAGGAGGGGGAGTATCAATATTTGTCAAAGATACCCACACCTCCAGGTTGGTGGCACAGCACGAAGCATCAGAGACTATCTATGTGCAACTAACAGTGGGTAAAACTGCCTTCCAGTTTATAGCCTGCTACAGACCACCCTCCCAAATCCAGGAACCCCACTTGGCTTTCCTGAGAACACTGGAAAATATGAAGGTCTCTCCAAACACCATTATATTGGGCGACTTCAACTACCCAAACATAGACTGGGTGCATTACTCTAGCTCCAACACCCTAGCCCAAAGGTTCCTAGAATTTATAAACTCAAATGCTATGGAACAACTTGTTACCACTCCGATAAGAGGGGAAAACATACCGGACCTGATCATCACCAACATGGAGACTCTATGCTCCAGACCAAAAGTGTATCCCTCACTGGGAAGATCAGACCATAAACTAATCTCACTGGATATTCACATCCCGACTCCACCCCCTGCCCTGAAAACCACAGTGGAAAACTTCTCTAAAGCAAATTTTACACTCCTCAAAACCGAGGTGGAATCCATCAAAGCCCCCGGGCCTGTGGAAAATATGGCCCAGACCGCAGAATCCTTTATAAACGCATTCTATGAACACCTTCAGGAATGCATGGATCATGCAATCCCAAATAAAACCAAGAACCAATCCTCCAAAGGCAGACGTCCTGTCTGGTGGACCCCAGCCATAAACAAACTATACAACAGAAGGAGGAAGCTACTACATGATAGAGCAAAATCCCAAAAAGGGAAGGCATCTCTGATCAGTATTAGCAAAAAACTACGGGCACTCATAAAATCGTCTAAGGCCAGCTTCGAGAGAAAAATTGCACAGAACACTAAGGATAATCACAAGGCTTTCTTTAGTTATGTTAGGAACCTGGGTGGGAATTCCCAGATATGCTCAGAATTAGTCCAATATGACAAAAAATACACCGAACCCACAGACATTGCCAACATCCTAGCTGACAGGTTCAGCACAAACTTCTCCCCCCCTCCCCACCAAAAGGGCAAATATCTATCCCAGCAGAGTGCTGCCCCCCTGACATCTCAGATGTTCAGGTAAGAGCTGCCCTCTCCAAAGCAAAAAACACAGCATCAATGGGACCAGACGGTGTCCCAGGCTGCATCCTACATGAACTCCAAGAAGAGCTAAACCCAAACATAAAACTACTGTTCAATCTCAGCCTTACTACAGGATATGTACCCAAAGAGTGGTGTACAACAACAGTGATCCCTCTCCACAAAGGTGGTGCCTCAATGGATCCTGGAAACTATCGCCCCATAAGTCTGACTAGCTTGGTCTGCAAAGCTATGGAAAGGATCATCATGGACCTCATAAATAAAGATATTGGGGACCTACAGACACTGGATCCTACCCAGTTCAGCTTTGTTAAGGGCAGACCCTGCCTCTTAAACCTGGTTGATTTCTTTGAAGCAGTCACCAAGGCCATTGATGAGGGGAAGGCCATCCACACAGCCTACCTGGACCTTGCAAAAGCCTTCGATACAATACCCCACTCGGGCATTATAGATAAGCTCACCAGCTTAAATATAAACCCCTATGTCACTAGATGGGTTGCAAACTGGCTCAAGGACAGAACCCACATGGTTAAAAATTGCTGGAGCCATGTCAGACTCCAAACCAGTTACAACTGACATCCCACAAGGCTCAGTCCTGGGACCTCTCTTGTTCGGTATATATTTCTCGGAGGTACAGGCCAACACAGAAGGACTGTGGCTGACCAAATTCGCAGATGACTGCAAACTGGGCGCCATAATCGACTCTCCAGCCAACACAAGCATCCTCCAAAAGGACCTCATAGAAACAGACAACTGGTGCCAGAACCATGGCCTCAAGCTAAACACCCAAAAGTGCATAGTCATCCCCTTTGGCAAAAACAAAGTGCCCACAAATTACCACATAGGTGGTAATCCATTAAGTACAGAAGAAGTAATTAGGGACCTGGGACCCAAGTTGATAGCAATCTCTCATTTGACAACCACGTGGCCAAAGTGGTTAGAAAAACATTGTATATAGCCCACCTAATCATGAAGGGATTCACATCTAGATCAGGGGAGGTCATCGTGCCTCTTTACTCATCCCTCATCAGGCCAATAATTGAGTACAATGCCCCTTTTTGGATGCACCTTACCAGACACCTGCAGCAACTGGAAAGACCCCAAAAGTACCTCACCAAAAGGATCAAAGGGCTCAAACAGATACCATATGCTGCCCGGTTAAAGAAACTCCAGCTCTACTCAGTGGCATACCGCCTGCTCAGAGGCGATCTGCGCCTGACATATAAAGCCATGTCCAACCTGGAATTAATGGACATGCTGCATGTCAGAAAATCCAAATCCCATCGAGCTATGCACTCGAGAGACTTGAACCTCAGCACTGAAATAAATAGGACATGCTGGAGGGACAGATTCATAACCCAGAGGCTCCCTTCACTCTGGAATAAAATCCCAGTCCAGGTTAGGCAGAGTCCCTCATTGAATCTCTTCAAGAGGAATCTTGATGAGTGGATGAGAGATTGTAGGTTTACCCCGGGTATCACTTCTGTGTCTCTGTTAGACAGAGGCACAGTATACTAACCTCAAAAAAGGGCATAGAAAAATTAATTTAAAATGGGTGGCGAAAGCCAAACACACTCTGGCTAGGCTTATAAATGCCCTAGGGCAGATAGCCTAGTATGAACCTATGAACCTATGTACACAGAGAACTCTCTTCTCTAAACTTCCAACACTCAGACTTGTGAGAGATACCCCTATATCACCAGATTTGGAGATATGTACTGTCCAGTGAAGATGGGATTAGCTAGTCAAGAGGAGAAGGGTCAACACCTGCACCACACCACATAAAACAAATACCCCTCCAGAACATCCACTATGACAGCTCTGAGGTAGAAACAAAAAACACACACCCACCTTCACAGAGGCACTCAATAGACATTTACCCAAACAGCAGAGACCACCAACACAGACCCCCACTCAACCAACACAACACAGCACAAACCACAGGAAAAATATCTCACCTGCACAGTGTGCCCTTAAACCTAAGCCCCTAAGGCTAACCACCTTTCCTAATACAGTAATCATAGGAAACTCAATAGTGAGGCACACAGATGTCCCACTCACTAGGCTGAGCATGCAGAAGGTAACAGTCAGCTGTCTATCAGGTACCAGAATCCAACACATAACACACCCAGTCAGGTCACTCCACAACAACTACAAGTATCCCTCTGTCATAGTCCATGTGTGTGTGAATGACTTGAGATGCACCTCCCTGGACTACATGAAAACAGACATGGTGGAGCTTTCAGATTATGTGGGCCAGGCAGGTATGACAGTAGCTGTGAGTAGTATACCACTGTCACCCAGATTAATACCGCAATACAAACAACAAATGATTGACTTCAACAATTGGCTTAAGTGTCTGCTGTCATGCTCAGGGGATCCAGTATCTGTCTGCTTGGGATAACATGACTGACAGACTGTGATGGCTTGGCAGAGATGGCCTGCATCTGTCAACCCTGAGGTTCCAGGTACTGGCTAAGTGTCTTGTCACCCCTATAGTGCCTTTTTAGGCGGTGTTCCAAATCAAATTACTGCCATAACAGCTATACATATATGCAATCTGAGGGTCATGCTGCTCAACACTAGACATCTAACTCTCGAGATGCAGCCAATCGAAGCAGTCCTGAAAATGAGAACATTGATATTTGTGCTGTAACAGAGATCTGGTTTACAGCAGCAGCAGCAGCACCCCTGCACTACCAGGCTATAACTCATTCCACACCTTTCGGTCCCAGAACATAGACCGATGCTCCAAAGGCAGTGGTCTCTCCATATTCATAAAGGATATGCACACCTCCAGACTAGTATCTCAGCATAATGCATCTAAGATACTTCAGGTAACACTGGCATTAGGTAGTAGTGCAATCCAGGACATAACCTGCTATAGGTCCCCATCCATGTCCCTAGACTCTTAATCCACATTCCTCAACACCCTGGAATCTATCAAGGTCCAACCCAACACTCTCATACTAGGAGACTTCAATTATCCCTCCCATCGACTGGGAAAGATATTCAAGCACCAATACACTGGCCCAATGCTTCCTGGAATTCATTAGTTCCTGTGCCCTGGACCAGCTCATTCTGACACACAGTACAGGAAGCAACCTCATTGACCTGTGTTGATTAACATATGGGACCTTTGCTTAACAACAGTAATCAATCCCTCCCTAGTCAGATTCATCCATAAAGTAATCACCATGAAAATCCACATCTCACCCACACCCCTGCAAAGGTAACCACCTTGAAAAACTTCTCCAAAGCTAACTTTGGACTCCTAAAAACAGAGGTGGCTAACTTCACAGCACCAATGCCAATGGAAAATACCTGCAAGACTGCTGAATCATACACAAATGCACTGTACAAACATGTATATCAATGCATGGAACTAGCCATACCCAACAGAACCATGACACTCTCGTCCAAACACTGGAGGACAATCTGGTGGTCCCCTGCCATTAATAATCTATGCAACAGAAGGAAGAAACTGTTGCAGAAAAAGGTGGAGTCCCAAGAGTGGTAAAACTCCCTTATTAGCCTCAACAACAACTTGAGATCCCTCTTGAAATCATCTGAAGCCAGCTATGATGGCAGAATTGCAGCAGACACTGACAACAATCACAAATCCTTTGATAGTTATACCAAGAATCTCCACAGCAATATCCAGAAGTGCTCTGAATTACTGCACAATGTTACCTCCTATACTGAGCCAACAGATATTGCCAACATCTATGCAAACACATTCAGTGCTAGCTTCACCCCTCTCCCCCCACAGGGGAACAATCAGAATACAAGAAGAACGCCAAGCACCCAGGATTACTGCCTCCCAGGTTACACCTGCATTGTCCATGGTCAAGAATACAGCTTCCATGTGACCCAAAAGTATCCCTGGCTCTGTTCTGCATGGACTACAAACATACCTAGCACCACATCTGTGTGCCCTGTTAAGTCACAGCCTCTCCTCAGGCTTTGTCCCTCCCAAATGGCACACTGCTACATAAATGTGTAGCAATTACAGACCATGGGAATTATCAGCCCATTAGCCTGATGAGTCTGATATGTACAGCTATGGAGAGTATCATCAGGGACCTGATTGACAGGCATATAGGCAAACTCCTAACTCTGGACCCCACACAGTCTGGCTTTGTGAAAGAGAGATCATGCCTGTACAACCTGGTTGACTTCTTTGAGTCAGTCACCAGGGCTGTGTATGACAGTAAGGCATTCCATACTGCCTACATAAATCTGGCCAAGGCTCTTGATACCATTCCTCAGTCAGGAATTATTGATGAACTCCCACAAGCTAGTCATCAACCCCTATATCACTAGGGGGGGTTGTAAATTGGCTCACAGATAGAACACACAGTGTGAAAGTAGTGAGCACCAAGTCAGACTGCCAACCAGTCACGAGTGGAGTCCCACAGGGATCACTCTTGGGTGCTCTCATGTTCAGCATCTACTTCTCAGGAGTCCAGGCCAACACAAAGGAACTCTGGCTGACCAAGTTCTCAGACAACTGCAAGCTGGGAGCAATAATCATCTCCACAAGTGATGCAAACATCCTACAGAAAGCACCCACTGAGACCACTGACTGGTGTGGAAACCATGGCCTGAAGCTTAACTTCACAAAATGCATCATCAGCCCCTTTGGTAAAAACTCAGTTCCCACTAAGTACCACATAGATGGGAGCCCACTGAACACTGTAGGGTTTATAAAAGATCTGGGGACACAGGTTGACAGCAACCTCTCCTTTAACCACCACATTGCCACTGTGATCAGGAAATCCCTCTATGTGGCACATCTCATTACCAAGGGTTTTGCATCCAGGAATAAATAGGTCATTATCTCTTTGTACTCTTCCCTCATTAGACCAATCATCAAGTATAATGGCCAATTTGGCATGTGCCTCACTAGACACCTGCAACAGCTGGAGAAGCCACAGAATGACCTCACAAAGAGGATCCTAGACATTAAACATATGCCCTACACAGACAGACTCAAAGGACTCCAGCTATTCTCTGTCTCATGCCACCTACTTAGAGGTGATCTCGGCTTGACTTGCAAAGCCATGTCTGACCCAGCTGTTTTAGAAATGCTACATCTAAAGACATCCCAATCCCTCTGCACCACACACTGCAGGGACCTCAACCTCATTACCACAATCAACACAACATGCTGGAGGGACAGGTTGCTCACCCAGAGACTGCACATGCACTGGAATAGATTCCACCTACATTTCAAGTAAAGTAGCTAGATGATCCTGTTCCAGAGAGATCTTGATGACTGTATGGGTAATAGAAAGTTCCCCACAGGGATCACTCCAGTGGTTCTACTTGATGGAGGCATTGGGAACCAATGTCAGGAGGCTCAATGACAGGGCACTTCTATGGGCTAGGCTTGTAATGGCTCCAGGGCCATTAGCCTAGTACACACCTATGAACCTATAAAGGGAGTGACATCAGCATGACTGATACAGTAGGCCAGTGGGTGGGAAACATCAAAATTCTTCTTCCTACAAACATACACACCCATCACACATTTGTTAGATCTGAAAATAGAAACCCTACCTATCTATTTATTTGTACTATAGTGTTACATAGTTATCACATGTCCTACAGAGTTTACTGGACTGACAACTGGCAAAAGATGCTAATAAGGGGAATGACAGCAGAACTGATAAAGTAGGCCAGTGGATGGGAAACTTATCAAAATACTTCTTCCTACAAACATACACACAAACCACAAATTTACTAGATCTGAAAATAGAACCCCTACCTATCTATTTATTTGTACTATAGTGTTACACAGTTATCGCATGTCCTACAGAGCTTACTGGACTAACAACTGGCCGAAGATGCTGATAAGGGGAATTACATCAGCAGGACTGATAAAGTGGGGGACTGGGAAGTGTTGTGGTGGGAATGGCCTAAAACTGTTTCACCTACAAGCAAACAAAAACATACTCCCTCCCTCTTGCATACACAACTGTCACACATGCACACAGTTGCCAGTATTGAGATTAGAACCCTTAACTATCTAGTTATTTGTACTACAGTGTTAAGCAGCTATCACACGTGCTACAGAGCTTATAGGAGTAACCAGTGTCAAATGATACTTCTAAGGTGAATGAAAGCAGCAGATCTTGTGAAGTAGGGCAATTTGAAGTGTACTGAGTGGACAGAGTCTACTAATACTTAGACCTATGGACACACATGCACACACACTCACACACATACGCACACATATGCACACATGCACACATGCATGCACGCACAAACACACACACACACACACACACACACACACACACACACACACACACACACACACACACACACACACACACACACAAACACACTCACTCATACAGGCAGGTGATGTGATATTATAAACCCAACCTCAGCACTGTTACACAATGGGGCTCACCTTTTATGCTGGCACATGCAACTGTTTACAACTGGTATGCCACTGTCCACAGCAGGACATCATTGTATGCCATTCAGGTTATCCGTGTGTGTGACTAACTCTGTCTGTATCCCCCTGTGTCTGACTCTGTACCACTGTCTGTCTCTCAATTCCCAACATCTATGTGTGTGCATACTTGACATATGTTATCTGTTGCTCATATATATGTGTGTGCATCTCACGCAACAGATGCAGATATATCACATATGGGTCACCTACAGTTAGCTGAGGGTAATCCTGTCTGATGTGTGCATGTGGGGACAGTTCATAGGTTCATAGGTTAGTACTAGGCTAACTGCCCTTGCGAGCCATTGTAAGCCTAGCCAATTATCCCTTGTGAGACTCAAACCCTGCACCTTGTGTTTGTAAGGTAAACACCTTAACCATTAGGCCATCCTATTTGCATGCACGGACATATATACACAATACAGTCATATATTCCGATGTGGGTTCCAACATGTCCTGTGATTATCTAAATGTAGGAGCATGCCCAGTGTGACCTTCTATAGTTAGATTGGGACTCCATTCCAGAGATAGGTGTACTCAAGTCCAGGGTTCTGTGTGCTACAGCCATACCTCTCAGGAGTACACAGGACTTTCCTCAGGGTACTTGTTTTGTTTAGCAGACATTTTCTGACATATCTGTAGTCTGACACTGCAATGTATTGTGTCATTATCTAGTGCCAGACATCCTCAAATCATCACAGTGCTTTACCAGAGAATACTAGTTGCATGATGCATAGACCAATATTATGAGAGCAGCTATGCACATTCTTGCCCAACAAGGCCATTTGCGAGGTGAGGCTACAGCCAGTTGAGTAATGATGCTCTGTGTAAACAGTCCAGTAACCTGGTGATATACTGGCTGGGGATCTCCTGCTTGTGTGGTATATTTCTAACCTGAGATGCCATATCCTTTTGTGTGCATACCTCTCTGACCTGTACATTTTTTGGCAGGTTGTCCAAGTGTTTGGCTAGAGGTTTCATCCTTTCTACATAAACATGTGTTTTTTATGGCAAGTTAGTTACATATAATTGAAGTGTGATGTTACAAAATAATACAGACATTACTGTTTCAGAATACATAACCTTCAGACAATTCTTACTACTGGAAACCCCTCACTCTACCAAATTTTTCAGTATGTAAGGATGATAGTTACAACACATGCCTATCATTGTGCCTTTGTTCCACTTTTATTTCTACCCTTGTCCAGACATCTTGCTGTCAGAGGTTGGGAGTTATGGGTGTGGGTACAGAGTGCATTCAAATGTGCAAGCATGTCCATTATATGAAAAAGTAAACATAAGAAAAAAGGATTATTAAGAATGACCACTGGCAACAGTACCACAAAGCACTTATATTCACACAAGCCTTGGCACATTCTTCAAGATGTAACTAATATGTGTAGTATATTCCACATAGCACTGTGACTACCAGGTATGTCAGTGGCAGAGCAGTGGGTGTCACTGACATGCAAAACAGTTGGCACTGCAGTTATCTGCACATGGCCCTATCAAATACAGCACTGCACCTAGGGCAGTACGAGGTGACTGCCAGGAGAATGTGCTGGTCAGATCCAGACAGTATTAACCACACATACACACAGCTCATTGAACCCTTCTTATTGTGGATAGGCAACATGTTTTCATGTGTATTGGTACAGCCCTACCAATGTGTGCTATGCTGCTATTTCCTGCAAACATACATGTTACTGCATTTGTGTGGGTATATTGGGGGGGCACACCTGTCAACTGTACACATTTGCACAGATATGTGCGGATATTTGCTTTACATTTTGGTTCTGTTTACCATCATATTGTGTCCTGTCTTGGGGACTAGAGGCATATCAGTATAGAGCCCAGGTCAGATTGTACTGGCATACGTTTGAGTTTCAGACTTCTTACCCTTCATAGCAAACTGCAACTGCAGGTCCTGCTGTGCTTTCACTGTGTGAGTCTTTAGGGAGTTAATTCAACATTGCTGCCATTTGTGTGCTTTTATCAGACATTTCTCTGTGGTTTTCTACAGCTGACTTGCTGTGTGGGTGTGAGAGGTGTTTATGGGACCCACACCCTTACATCCCTGCCTGTGACCTATGACCCCCCAGTTAGTTGCCCCCACACATATACTGCAATGGGATTTCTCACCTTGGGTACTACTGCATAGTGTATGGAGGCCATTTTTGGCCAAACATTTCCTAGTGTCCCACATAGCTGTTAGTTGTGTGCTGCTATCCCAGTAAGCCAGCCCATTCCCTTGCATACATGCAGCATTACCATAGATATGATAGCAGGACATACTATTCCATTCATTTATTGTTAAGAAGACTGACTTACCTTGTGCTTGTGGCAGTTGTTAAGACGGTGCTTGAGGGTCATCTATGTTGGATGCACACAGTACACTGCCTATACATGATAAGTTACAGATAATGTGATGTGTGTGTCATCCATTTTACTGTGTGTGTGAGTCAGAGAGAAGTGTCAGTCCCTGGGGTCCCTACAGTGTCAGTGTGTGTGTGTGCTATGTGTTGCCTCTTTGCTAAGGCCTGAGCATACTGGGCACACCTCTGTCTGCTAATGAGAGCAGGCTAAGGGTCCTCTTCCTGTGAGTCCCTCTGTGCCTGTGGGGACCTTGGCAAATGGTGGTGGGCTGTTTGGCCCTTCCCTGTGCTGTTCCTGCTGCAGCTGTTTCTGCACGATCATATTGTGTAACATGGCACATACTATGAACATGTGTGCACATGTGGCTGGAGAGTACTCCAAGGTTTCACCAGATATGTCAAGACAGTGGAACTGTGACTTGAGCATCTCAAACACATGCTCTATAATGATTCTGGTTTATGCATGTGTCTCGTTATGGCATTCTTGTGTGGGTGTGTGTGCATTTCTGATGGGTGTCATCGTCTATGCCTCCAGTGCATAGCCAGCATCCCCCACCAGATGGCCATATGGGATGCCCCCATTGGCAAATGCCTGGTACAGCTATGATGAATGTCAGATGTGGGAATCATGATAGCTTCCAGGGCTGCCAGCACACACATTCAACGCCCTGGGCATTGCACATGACCTGGCAGTTGATGGAGGGGAATCCCTTACAGTTTATGTAGACCCTACCCTGTTCACTGGGTGGTGCTTTGATGTGAATGTGCATGCAGTCTATGGCACCCAGTACCTCTGGGTATTCTGCTACATGGTGGAACAGACACATATTGCTGGTCCTCTCCTCACTGGTGTTGGGGAAGTAAATGTGCTCACCAGCATATGGTCGCATGGCATTCAGGAAATGGTGGAGTATCCCAGATGCAAATGCCTGTGAGACCCCCTTAATGTCCCCAGTAGGTCTTTGGAAAGTCCCTGTAGCTAGAATTCTTAAGGTTACACATACTTTGGTATCCACTGGGATGTGTTTCCCTCTGTTGGTTCTAGCTCTGAGTTGAAGCTGGCACAGCTCAGTGATTTGCTGAAGTATGTCTCTGTCCACCCTGCAGCACTCTACTATCTCCAGATCATGTAGCCCCTGGTAAGTTACCCTGGGACTGAACACTCCTCCTCCTTGGTCTGTGGCGGTTATCTTCCTCTCCACCATCAGCCTCTAGCACATACCAATGGATCAAAGCAATGGCAGCCCCTAACATTTTTCAAGTTCCCCCACGTTTACACCAGTGGTGTAGAGTTTGTGGGAAAAAACAGACTGTAAAGTGTTTCCATACTTTATACTGTTGTGCTGCAGATGCTGCCTGTATGATTGGCTATGATGCATTCCAGCTGCCACCTATATTACTCATGGCTTTGACGTGGCCACTGTGAGTGTTAGAGGCATTAGTGGTAATTTGTGCATGAGTGCCTTTATTCTGCTTTTGTCATTTTTTTAATTATTTTTTACTTACAACTCCTCCCATTTTCAGCTATGCAGCCACCTGTCAGCTGTATCACTTGAATGCTTTCAATGGCCTACTGTGAGTTGTAGAATCCCATATTACTGATTTGTACTACATTTCACTTGTTCTGCTATTTCCTTTTTTTTCCCTATATCCTTCCAGTTTAAGCCCCAGGGCATGTAGCACAAACCTGTTTAACTAATGTAAACAATGCTAAGAAGAAAAGACCCTCCCTGGACGTGAACACACTTACTGTTTCTGTACTTAGCTAAGCACAGCTAAGCTATATGGGTCACACACTCTCACTTAGCTGTGCTTAGCTAACCATACACCTGGGCAACGGAGCTTTAATGTGCTTACAGCAAGCATAACACACACCCTTTTCATGTTAGTTGCTCCTCCTGCATACACAATGGTGTTAGAGCAGTTATACAGATAGGTGCAGTGTGACACTTAGAAGAATTTCGTGATTCAGTATAAGTCACCACATTAACATACCCCACTGCCTTAATCCATAGTTACTGCACTACACAAGAGCCTTCCCCCTTAGCAACCACTGTTCCCTGCCATTGTTTTGATTCTGCTTGCCATAGAGTATAATGGCAAAATGCAGGTTTTCCTTAAAATTTACTTTTCACATTTTTTCCCCACAATCCCATTTGCACTGTGCTGTCCTATGCTTAAACTGTCAAGATCGGCCAAAAAAAGTTTTATTTTTATACAAATTAAACAGTTTTCCATGCCAATGGCCATATATTATAGATTAGGGTACATACTTTTATTGCAGCTGTCATGGCTCCATTTTCATTTTTGCAGAAATGTATTTGGCTAGTAGCCGAATACATTTCTGCACCTTACACTGTTCCTGCACGGTTATCTGCCTGCTTCCTGGACTGCTAATTCACCTCATTTGTATGGTTTTCACCAGCAAATGAGGAAATTAGCATCCTGCACGGGTTTCCGTTCACGACCAGTGTAGGCACGCTCATGCACTTCAAAACTTCACGTTCCTGAATCACTCAGCGGCCATATTCCATGCAGAAATGGCTACACTGTTCCTGCATGGAAAAGACAGCTTCATGAATCCCGGGTATTGTGTCAGCTACACTGAAATTGAGAGAGAACTTTTATAGCACAATCATAAAACAATTTAATTTCAACTTATTTTCTTGAAGTTTTGCAAGTTAACCTTTTATATCCCAGTTTCTACTGTAAAAATGTATACAGTTACACAATTACAATAGTTTCTATACATTTCTATTCTAAGCCAGCAGGGCATGCTGTGGTTACATTTTAGCTCAGTACATAACAGACATTCATGTATAAATCATATCAATATTCACAAATGACACAGAATTATTTATAAAATTCCACATAGCTGGGATGGCAGTGTAACGTACATTATGATAGTTTATGTAGTTTGTTGTCAATTGCAAAGGTTGCTAGGTAGATTGCAGGTATACTTTTAAAAAAAGAAGTTAAAAAAGTTAGTTAGCTAATATACAACAATAAAACTAGCAGCTAATTTACATGGAGAAATGAGGGGAGCTTAGTATGTGCAGTCATGTATTAAGTTCTTAATCATGTTTCATTAATTTTTCTTTACTGTCTTGTTGATACAATAATCATGCCAAGGAAAGCATAAAGAATGTTAGTTTGTTATGCCTTTCATTTATGTACCTGTAAACCTATGTGTTTTCTGTTTTTTCTCTGTGGAGCTTTTCTCCCTGGGCCGCCGCTGAAAATGGACATGTATCCAGTCGGACTATCCCGGTCAACAAATGTAAAATAAAATAAAATAAATAAAATAAATAAATTAAGTCTAGCTGCTGATTTACTCAAGAGCAGTGGGTATAATTGGAGACTAATACTGTATATAGCATTTTGGGGTGGCATAATGCTTAAGGTCTTTGTCACAGATACAAAGTCCAGGGTTTGATTCAGACTTCTGGTTACTGATTAGGCTTGCCACAGTCTGCACACTGATAGACTAGTATGAACCTATGATTGTTAGCAGATGGTGTTTCTGAGGACGTGAATAATATAAAATCGGACAAATATGTAGAAAAAGAAATGAAAGAATGTATCTACATCATGTTAAATGAAGGGCTCTGAGATTTATTTAAGGTGTGAGCTGGTGATGCTGGAACAGACTATTGAAAAATAAAGCCAGGATTCAGCTAAAATTACTTTTAGAGTAGATTTAAAAGTGTGAAGGTATGACAAGGACCTCATGTGACATGATGGATTGAATTCCAGGATCTGGCAATGCAGCTATAGAGTGCAGGGCATTTCTAGTAGATGTCTCAGGTGCGTAGATGGAGAGAAGTTTTCTTTTTTTTCTTACCATGTAAGTGGAGTGGAGTAGTCTGTTAGGATAATAGCTGCAGAGAATGTTGTTTAGTGCTAGGTATTTTGAAAGTTTATCTACTCCGTTATGAGTCACAGCTAGATGAGTATATCAAAGTCAAAGAAAACGTCATTGTCATTTAGAACTACACAGCCGTGTAGCTGAATGAAATTACAGTGTTTTGTTCTCAATGCAAGAAACAGTTGCACATATTAACAGAGAAAAATTAATAAAATATCACAGTAGAAATTTAATAAGTAGCAATTAGTAAATATAAAGTAGGACAGCAGTGATCCACACCCATCCCCAAACAAGAGACAAGGAAGACAATTAACAATATGAAGCTAATACTGTCAAAATATAATTGAAACAATTGAAACAATAGCAGCATATCTATGATTAGACAGAAATATTGCACAGTTTGTATATTGCACTTAACAGTCCTTCAGTGTGGTAGATGAGCTAACTTAGTATTGCACTTGGTTATTGCACATCCATAAAATAGCCACTTGATAGGCTAGTTATGTAACAGAGGTGGTTGAGTGTTTCTACAGACTCATGGTTTGTTTTTTCCCAAGAGTTCAACAGTCTAATGGAGAGCGGAAAGAAACTGTTATTTAGTCTGGTGGTCTTACAATGCAAGCTTCTGTATCTCCTGCCTGAGGAGAGGCAAGTGTACAGACCATTGGCAGTATGCATTGGATCGCTGGAAATCTTTTTGGCCCTGTCAATGCACCAGCATTTGTGTAGATCTTCCAGAGGTGTAAGGAGGTGCCAATGATTCTTTCTGCTGACCTTACAACTCTCTTGACAGCCTTCTGATTGTTACATCTCCCATACCAGACTGTAATGCTGTTGGTCAGGACACTTTCAATGGTGCCCCTGTAAAAGATCTGAAGTATGGAGCTTAGTAATTTTGCCTTCCTAAGTTTCCTTAGAAAGTGCAAGCATTACTGAGCTTTTTTGACTGTGCTGGATACATGGACTGACCAGGGTAATTTCTCCATGATAAGAACACTCAAGAACTTTGCACTCTTGACCCTTTCCACTGTCATCCCTTTCATCACTAGCAGTTTGTGTAGTACTTGAGATCTTCTGAAATCAGCAATCAAGTCCCTTGTCTTGCTGACATTCAGTGCAAGATTGTTGTTGTCACACCAGACCAGTAGTTGATCAATCTCATTCCTGTAGGCCTCCTCCTCTCCGTTTTTGATCAAGCCTATAACAGTGGTATCATCCATGAATTTGATGATCCTATTCGTCTTATGTCTGGCCATGCAGTCATGTGTCAGCAGCGTGAATAGGAGAGGGCTTAAGACACACCCCTACAGTACTCCTGTGTTCAGGATGATACTTCCGGAGCTGTTCTCTCACATGAACCTTTTGAGGCCTTTCAGTAAGGAAGCTCAGTATCCAATTGCATAAATGAGAGTCTATGCCTAGTTGAAGTAGCTTCAATATCAGATTCTGAGGGATGACAGTATTGAAGGTAGAACTGAAATTGATGAATAGCAGTCTTCCATAGCAGTTTTTGCTTTCTAAGTGTTTCAGTGTTTCATGGAAGCGCAAAATTCAAAATACCGAAGCACGGATATTTTGAATTTCTGCTTCCGGCGGTACGGTGTGTGGATGTCTGGGTTTAAGTTTGGTAAGTTTGTGCATGTAAGTATGTTGGTTAGGGGTTTATTTTGTATAAGTGTGTGTTGTGGCTATGTGTGTGTTTGAATTACTGTAAGATGTGTGTGTGTATGTGTGTGTGTGTGTGTGTGTGTGTGTGTGTGTGTGTGTGTGTGTGTGTGTGTGTGTGTGTGTGTGAGTTCAGTTTGTGTTTCTGTTTGTGCGATCTCGGAGTTAGAATATATAAGTTGTGGGGGTGTAGGGGTGTAGGGGGGCTTGCCTCCCTGCTTATATGTAGTTTAGATGAGTTTGTTTGATTGTGGGGGGGAGTTTGTATATGTTTATGTGTGCGCTGTATGTGTAGCGTAGTTATGGGATTTTGAATTTCGTGGTTGTGTGTTTTCGAGTTTGTGAGTTGTGCTTTTGTTTTCTGCTTTGTGGTTTCGAAATACTGAATTTCGAGATTTCAGTATTTCGAAATTACAAAGTGGACCCATATAAATATAAATATATATATATATACATATATATATATATATATATATATATATATACACATATAGATATATATACATATCGTATGTATGTGTTTATATGTGAAATGGTGGGGTAATTCAAGTCAATGTTATTGTTTTACAGTGGATAATGGGCTCTATAGGGTTTGTTAGCAGAATTTTGCAATTTTGTTGCAATATCATTCTGGTGTAGCTGTTAGCGTAGCCTGAAGATTATTGAAGACTGGAGCCCCATAAAACGTGATGTATTTTCTAGTCTGTATGTTCTGACTTTGTCCATGTTTTTTTTTATTCAGTGATCTAGTTTCCACATGTTGAAGACACTCTAGAAGTGAATTAACATTTCTGCTCCTTGCTTGTATATGTGTGTGTGTGTCATGTGTCATGTAAGAGTGAATGATCAAGTGTCCTGCAATGAGGTGTTACCGCATTCAGGATTACCCCCTCTGCCTTGCACCTAGTGAGTCTTTAGATACATCCTGGTGTCCCCATCACTTTGTATCATATCTGTCAGGTAACTAGAGAATGAATGAAGGAATGTATTATGCCAGAATCTGGAGTGTCAACCATACATAAGCCATCGATGCTGGTTTTCGAAGATGTTGTTACAAAAGTTAATAATGCCAACCCCAGTCTGAAATGTAGCTCTTCTGAAAAAATATATATCGGGCTTACAGTGTTGTGTTACTCCCATTACCTACAGGAAGAATACAAAAGAGGAGATTTCTCATGCATGTGCTGACGGGATACATGCTTAGCTGATGTATATGCGTGCATTTCAGTTGAACATGCTAGTGCCTGCATTTTTGTAATATCTATGATATCTATGTATTTGTTTGTTAGCTTATTTATTTGTTCATTGTATTTTATTGTATTTGTTAACCAGGTTGATAGGCTGGTTCATGGATCCTCTTCAGCCATGACTCAGACCAAAGAAGGTCATAGTTGCAATTCACTCAAATCTTATAGCACATGGTTAAATTACATTACATACTTATACTTAGCAAAATGATGTGCAACATATTTTAAGTGAGCATCTATAGATCACAGAAGCATTATAACTTTAGTCTTTAGAGGTCATGACACTGACTGTTAGATTTTGTTTTTTTTGTGAAAGTAATTTTATTAACATATAAAACCTCTTAAAAACATATACAACACTATTAAATGCATTACAACAAAAGAACTCCTAAATACATGTCATCATACAAAGCATATAACATTGCACCTAACTTACATAATAAATAATTACATCAAATGTTATAATTTTAGAAGGCAGTATTAAAGTTAAAATGTAATTAGAGATAAACAAGACAGAAGCAGAGAAGTATTATGACCAGAGCTGGATTCTGTATTTATTAATGCATTAAGGCCACTTTACAGGGGCAGTTACACAATATATAATGTGTTAGTTTAAGGAAGGACTATAAGATGCAGTGTGGCATGGAGGCCAGCAATCCTGATCTCTAAGCCAGGTGAGATAACTGGTTTGAATCTACAGCCATCTAGTTGTGTAGCAGAAGATATTTCATTTAGCTATCAACGTACAAATCGAGCCCCATCCTTAGCAGTGTCATTTACTTTGCCAAGCTTATCTATATATATATATATATATATATATATATATATATATATTTATATATACTCATAAATATATATATGTATATATATATATATATATATATATATCAGTTTATAAACACTCTGTAGACCCTGTACTTAAGCATTGCAGTTGTAAGCATAATGTTTGAGTTTAACTCTGCTAATGATTGTTTTTTTTCACATGAGCGCCATCAAAGAATTGGAAGGGATGGTACGAAATTCAAGATCGTAAATATTGGAAATGTATGAAGGCAATTACAGATAAAAATAGAAAGAATGGTTTTGACAATTTGTATTGTGTTACTTTTTGCCTCACAGGAAAAGCTGTAATGAATGTCTTCTAATTCTGGTCCATACAAGTGGTAAGGGAAAACTTGTATTTCATGCAACAGTTAATAACAATTGCAAATAATATGTAGATATTTTATAATGCTGAACATCTTGAAATATTGAAATTATTGAGAATTACAGTCAAACTGCTGCAGTAATCTGCATTTTAAAATCAGAGCAGCAAATTAATTTGCTTGCTGCATAGTTTTTGTGAGTTACTATATATGTTCATTGGTAGTTTCATAGCTCTCAACTTTCCATCTACAAAATGAGGAACACTGCCTCTCATAATGTGGAACAAATGGGCAAAATGTGGAACACTTACTAACAACTTCATCTAGGAAGCTCACAGGATGGTTAAAATGTGTTACTTTATACTTTAAAAAAGTTCTTTTCATGAATTCGTACGGTTCAGCATTATTTACCATTAATACATTTCCGCGGTGGTGCAGCGGTACCATTGTTGCCTCAGAGCAAGAGGTTCTCCCATTCGATTCTCGGCTGGAGTGCAGGGAGTGCCTTCTGTGTTGAGTCTGCATGTCCTCCCCGTGGTTGGGTGGGCATTTGAAAGACACGCGTAAATGGGCATGCCTTCATTGAAGGTTGAACATTGAGCTGGCACCTCGACGTTCATCAAAATCTACTGCCAATCATTAGCGGACCGGAGTTCCACTGTGGCGACCCCTAACCGGGAAAAGCCAAAAGACAATAATAACCAGTTAAAAAATTCATAACACTGAATGTGTGACAGACCCTTTCAATGAGGAACTTCAAAGAACATGAGTTTTATAAGACCCAAAATGAGGAATGTTCCTTATAATGAGGTACCCTTTAGAGGTATGGGTAGTTTCTGGGAATGCAATCTAGGAGATCATTGAGGAGCCCAACCTGATTTACCAGTTGACCCAAAGCACTGTCTGGTTAGGTGACTTGCCAAAATATACACAATAAGCAAGGTGAGGCTGAGGGATAGGAAGCAGCTTAATAAAAACTCATAGCATTCATCTTCTGTGCTAATTGCCACACACACACACTGCAGGACATCCTTCAGTCCAGAATTCCCTCTGACTCTCACTCCAGTATCAACTTAAAGTTGGACTTGCATGCCAGCATCTGAAGTTTCATCCTCTCTTTTGTTAGATCTGATGAGGTCCCCTTATCACTTTTATTGTTCTGCTAGATGCTAAAAACATTTTTGATGGCATACCATAACACTATTTTTAAAACATAAATGCCCTTAAAGGGAAACCATCAGGCCTGGCGTCAGCATTTTGGAAAGTCACATGACCGTGCAGTTTACAGAACACTAATGCTTTAAGGGAATCATTCTGAGAATACTTATTTTAGGATGAATAACCTATCTGGACGTAGAGTACCTACAGGAAATTCCTGTAGGAACTACTTCCAGAATGAGAAATCATTTTTACATCTCCTTCCGTGATTTAAATTCAGTACTTAAAAAAAACTCACCACTCTTGTAAATTTGCTTATATGCAAAAGTGATCTAAATACTTGTGCATCTCTGCCTAATTTATCTTGTAGATGCAGTAAAACTTGCAAGGTTGTCAACTTTTTACCTCGTCCAGAGTGGGACACCAGGGTATGGCTGAACATATGACTTCACAGTGGGTACAGACATGTCTTTATTACTGGATGAAACAAATTCAACTAGAAGACTGGGGACCACAGGGCCCATCAAAGCCAAGGGTCTACATGCTCTGTTGTGCATTTTAGCAATTTTTTAACCTCATAATTTCATAATTAAGAAAAGAAATGCAAATCTTGTTTTTTTTTATTTATGGAAGATGCAGGTTGTGTCCAAGATTTATTTTTTAAAGCTGAGTGACAGTAATTTCCTATAAACTGAGAAACACACGTGTGTACATGACTTGTATCACTTAACAGAAATTCCAATGAAAGAGCAAATTATATCATTTAATGGCCAGGAATGTCATTCCAAACACAACAAGTTAGAACAGCTTTATGGCAGTTAAACTATACAAAAAACCCTGAAATACAGCCACATTATTTAAAAAATACTGCAAATAAAAACTACCCTGAGAAATGTTATACTGGCCAGGAAGAGCACACAACACAAGCAGTCTGCTCCCATTGATCTGTTATGAATGCATGTACGGACAAATGTTGGCTGAGGAATCTTGCAGCAGATGTCTGTGAGTTAATTGCAATCATGATACCACCGATCCACCTTATTTGTACGGTAGGATCACTCTGCTTATTGGAAGCAAAGAGAAAGAGAAAAAGAAAGAAGAGAGAGTGTGTGTGTGTGTGTGTGTGTGTGTGTGTGTGTGTGTGTGTGTGTGTGTGTGTGTGTGTGCGTGTGTGCGTGAGTGTGTGTGTGTGTGAGTGTGTGTGCGTGTGTGTGCGTGTGTGTGTGTATGTGTGTGTGTGTGTGTGAGAAAGAGAACAAAGAGAATGTGTGTGTGTGTGTGTGTGTGTGTGTGTGTGTGTGTGTGTGTGTGTGTGTGTGTGTGTGTGTGTGTGTGTGTGTGTGTGTGTGTGTGTGTGTGTGTGTGTGTGTGTGTGTGTGCGTGTGTGTGTGTGCACGCATGTGTGTGTGTGTGTGTGTGTGTGTGTGTGTGTGTGTGTGTGTGTGTGTGTGTGTGTGTGTGTGTGTGTGTGTGTGTGTGCGGGTGTGTGTGTGTGTGTGTGTGTGTGTGTGTGTGTCTGTCTGTCTGTCTGTCTGTCTGTCTGTTGGGGTATTTTGTTTAGCATTATGTATTTCTGTCTAACAACCTAAGGAGCAGTCATTAGCTGGGAGGCAAAAAGAATGCAAATGCTTTTTACATTGCTTGTTTATGAATAAACTCCCTCCCTGTTTATATATTTAACTCCAGCTCTGTGAATAACTTTAAGATATTACTAGATTCTTTGGTAGACCATTTAATATACTCTGTAAATGTGGAGTCTGTGTTTTTATATGGCATCTGGCCTGAATATAGGTATACCTTGAAATATGAACTATGAACTATCAGGATAGATTTTTCACATTAGAAAGTGGAGTGTTAAATAGACAAGACTGTTGTTATAGGTTCATAGGTAGGTACTAGGCTATCAGCCCTAGGGCCTATACAAGCCCAGCCAAAAAGGTACCCTGGCGTTTGCCACCCAAAAAAATTATTTTCCTGTGCCACTGTCGAGCAGAGCCACAGAAGTAATCCCCAGGGTGAATTTCCTATTTCCCATCCAATCATCAAGATTTTTCTTGAAGAGTACTAATGAGGAGCTTTGTTTGATATAGTTAGGTAGTTTATTCCAGAGTATGGGAAGTCTCTGGGACAGGAATCTATCCCTCCGGCATGTTCTGTTTATTGTGGTGACAAGGTTTAGGTCCCTAGAGCATGTAGCTCGGAGGGATTGGGACTTCTTTAAGTGGAGCATGTCCAACAGATCTGGGTTTGACATAGCTTTGTCTGTTAGACAGAGATCACCTCTGAGTAGGCGATATGCGGCGGAGTAAAGCTGGAGTTTTTTTAGACGGTCTGCATAGGACACCTGTTTGAAGCCAGTAATCCTCTTTGTGAGGTATTTCTGGGGCCTTTCCAGTTGTTGTAGATGTCTTGTGAGGTACATACCAAAAGGGGCGCTGTACTCTATAATGGGTCTAATGAGTGATGAGTAGAGGGGAACAATGACCTCTTTTTTTCTGGATAAGAAACCTTTTGTGATGAGGTGTGCCATATAGAAGTATTTCCTGACTACTGTGGTGATGTGATTATCAAAGGAGAGACTACTTTCCACCTGTGTCCCAAGGTCTCTTATCACACTTTCGGTGTTAAATGTACTACCACCTATGTTGTAGTTCATGGGTACAGAGTTTTTACCAAAGGGGATGACAATGCACTTTTTGGTATTGAGCTTGAGGCCATGGCTTTGATACCAGGCATCTATCTCAGTGAGGCCCTTTTGTAGGATGTCCACATCGTTAGGAGTTTTGATTATGGCTCCTAGTTTGCAGTCATCTGCGAGCTTCATTAGCTGACCTTCTGTGTTAGCCTGTACTTCAGAGAAGTAGATACCAAACAGGAGAGGACCCAGGACTGAACCCTGTGGTACTCCACTTGTCACTGGTCTGAAGTCGGATTTGGAGTCTGCTACTTTCACAGTGTGGGTTCTGTCAGTGAGCCATTTGGCAACCCATCTTGTGACATAGGGATTTATACCTAGTTTAGTGAGTTTATCTATAATTCCAGAGTGGGGAATGGTATCGAAAGCCTTGGCAAGATCTAGATAGGCTGTGTAAACCACCTTACCCTTGTCTACGGCTTTAGTGACTGCTTCAAAGAAGTCTGTCAGGTTTAGGAGACATGATCTGCCTTTTACAAACCCGAACTGGGTGGGGTCCAGAGTTTGGAAATTACCAATGTCTTTGTTTATAAGTTTCATGATGATACGTTCCATGGCCTTGCAGACCAGGCTTGTGAGGCTAATGGGGCGGTAGTTCCTGGGGTCCATGGTGGCTCCCCCCTTGTGGAGTGGGATAACCATTGCTGTGTGCCATTCAGCGGGCACAAAGTCTGAGGTGAGGCTATGATTGAACATGGTACTTAGGTGGGGTGCCAGTTCATTCTGTAGTTTGTGTAGTACGCAGCCTGGGATGTTGTCTGGTCCCATGGATGCTGTGTTCTTGGCTTTGGACAGTGTGGTTTTTACCTGTGCAGCCATGATGATGGTGAGAGGGGGGTAAAGTTAGCACTGAACCTATCTGCCAGGATTTTGGCAATATCAGTTGGGTCTGTATATTTAGTGACATTGTGCTGTAACTCAGAGCAGATCTTTTTTTTTTAAAACAAGTTTATTGTTTTTAACATACAAAATAAATATCATAACAATTTTATACAAGCAATTAAAATAGAAATAGTTGTAACATTCAATAAAATAACCAAAGTATTTACAAAGACATCCACTACAAATCAAATCAATTGATTAAACTATAATGTCATGCTATTGAAACTAAGATTTTTTAACAGGTTTTGTAAAGTATCCCATATAATATAATAAGATGTTTTTCTAGTAGTTCTTGATTTTATTGTCATCAATTCCATATGAGACACTTCAGTCATAACATTTTTAAATTCATTAAATGAAGGAAGGGTATCTGAAATCCAATTTCTGGTTATTATTTTTCTAGCCACTGCTAGAATAGACCATAATAAGGGAAGTTTAACTTTTTTAACACTTTTAGGAACAGGTGTGTTAAATAATATAAGTGATTTAGAAACAATAAAATTATCTGTGAAAAGGGCCTGCAAAAAATCATTGATTAACTTCCAATATTCCTTCAATTTTATACAGTCATAAAACATATGTGCCCAATCAGCATTTATTTCTACATTACGTCTTTTACATAAGTTGTCTTTATTATTTATTTTATTCATCATTAAAGGTGTATAGAAGGATCTATGTAAAAATTTCCAAGTAAAAAGTCTCCAATTAATGGAAGAAGTAGTTTTATAAGCAGATTCCAATATATATTGTTTATCTTGTTGTTTTGGTGATTCACCATTAATGGAAATGAAATAATTCCAATAGGTATCTGAACTGTAATGAGTTTCTTCTCTGATAATTTTATGTATGTATGAGAGCTTACCTTTATCAGAAACTCTATGTTGTAAATTTAATATCAAGTAATCAATCAGTATTGGAACAGATTCTTTAACTGTTAAAGACATTAAATCAATTTTATTAATAAGATGTTGTCTAAAAGTCTGAATTTTTAACCAACATGTTTCTCTCAAATCAAATTCTTGCTTTAAGAAGTCTAAATTTTTTACTTTATTATCAGACAGCAACTGATACCAATACTTTAGATCATTCTCTGTGACTAAAAGAGTTCTTTCAGAGGTGGTTGACAAAAGCATACCTTGTGTATACATTATAGAGAATAGAATAAAATTCCATTCCTTATACTTAGGGTGCATGAATATAAAATTACGATAACTGATAATAATGTTTAATGGGTAACTGACTATATATTTTGGTGTAATGGATGAAGTACAAAATTCTTTTAGTAACCATAACATGGGGTTATTTACAATAATATTTGTATGTATTAAAGAGATTTTCATGAAGTGAATGCTAATTAGTTCCCAGTAATCTTTCCATCTTGCAACATATGACTGATCTATTAACAAAGTAATAACTTTTATAATAGAAGAGATAGTATATAAATTAAAGTCTGGAAATGAAATGCCCCCTTGAGACCAGCTATTAGTATGTTTCTTTAATGCAATCCTAGGTCTATTAGGCGCCCATAATAAATTTAACATTAGTGAATTCAAATTCTTAATAATTATTTTTGTAGGTGGGAGTATTATTGATTGTATTAAGTATAATATCTTATGGAATACTATCATTTTAATAATTGTGAGTCTCTCTTCCATGGTAAAAAACATATTGTTC
Source organism: Protopterus annectens (assembly GCF_019279795.1). Classification (NCBI taxonomy): domain Eukaryota; kingdom Metazoa; phylum Chordata; order Ceratodontiformes; family Protopteridae; genus Protopterus; species Protopterus annectens. The sequence goes on from NC_056726.1 coordinate 1,449,580,143, forward strand.
CAGCTATTGAAAAGAGTTTTGTATATTAAGAAGACAGGTACTATAATTATTATGTATAATAGATTTGATATCTTTAGTTAATATTATACCTAAGTAAGTTATCTGACCTGAGTTGGGTATATATTTGTTAAAATCATTAATGAGGACATTTTTTCGTGTGTATATTGGTAATATTTTATTTTTTTTCTTCTTTGAATATTAAACCAGAGATATTTTTAAAATCCATCATTTTATCAAATAAGGACTGCATAGAAGAGTTAGATCCTGCTGATGTAATTAGAACATCATCTGCAAAAAGTTGAATTTTAGATATTGTATTTTCATCTATATCAAATCCTTCTATATCAGTACTATTTCTGATCAAATTAGCCCAAGGCTCCATTATTAAAGTAAATAATAGTGGAGAGAGTGGACACCCTTGTTTTGTACCTTTTAAAATGGGTATTTTTTGTGAGACATATGTTCCTATCTTAATGTAAGCCAATGCTCCTTTATATAGATGTTCAATTAGATTTACAAATGCATCTGAGAAGTTTGTGCACTTCAGTAAGATAAACAAGTAGTCCCAACTTACTGAATCAAATGCTAAACTTATATCGAGACTAATAAGTGTTAAATCTTTCTTTTTCCTATTTGCAAAATCAATTAACGTTAAAGTTCTCCTTATATTATCAAAAGTATTTCTATTTACAATAAAGCCTGTCTGGTCTATATCTATAATGCCTGGGATGATTGTCTTTAATCTATCAGCAAAAATACTCATAAACATTTTATAGTCAACATTAAGTAAAAAGGTCTATATGAAGTGCATCTGGTTGGGTCTTTATTGGGTTTTAAAATTGGTGAAATAAATGTGTATTGCCAAGATGGGGGAGTTGTTAACTCATTTTGGGCCAAAATAAAAACCTTATATATTAATGAGTAAGTACTTTTGGGAAGAATGTTATAGATCTCTGGTATAATACCATAATTACCTGGTGCTTTGTTTGATTTAAGCTTGTTTATTTGTGTAATAACCTCTGTATATGAAATATTTTTATCCATTAGTTTAGTCTGTTGTTTATTAAGTTTTTTGTTCATGTTTGTAGTTATAAATTTCTTTATTTTATCTTTAAGCTCCATGTTAATGTTATTATGATTAATTTTGTGAAAGTGATTTCTAAATTCATCTAATATTTCTGGTAAACTAGAAACATTCTTCTTTTTCCTTGGAGAGAATATTTCTTTGATATGATTTTGTTTATTCAACCTTTTTGTTTTATTTTTAAGTCTATGTAAGTATTTGGGACTTATTGAGTAAGACAAAAACTTATATTTCTCTAATGTTATTTTAACTTTATGAGTCAAAATTTCTTTGTATTTCTCATTTAATTTATTTATTTCTTCAATGACTTTTTTGTCCATAATATTTTCTTTATTATTATGTTTGTATGAGTCTAATTTGCTTTGAATATCTAGTAATTCCTTGTCCCAAGATTTCCTTTTATTATTATACCATCTGATACTCTGTCCATATAAATATGATTTTAAAGCATCCCAAACATAAACAATGGAGACTTCAGGTGTATTGTTTAAGTCTAAAAAATGGTGCACTTCTGAAAGTATATAATCTTTATAGTCTTTTAGTTGAGTTAAGTATGCTGGTATCCTTTTGATCTGAACATTGTAAGTACTTTTTATCATAAACTCAAAGACAATTACTCAGAGCAGATCTGAGTGTTGCCATTGAGATTCTTGACATAGCTATAGAATGCTTTGTCGTTGTCTTTAAAATCAGTGGCGATTTTGTTTTTGTAACTTGCTTTGGAGGATTTAATCAGGGATCACAGCTTCTTACTGAGGCTGACCAGGGAGCTCCTCCACTCATGGGATTTTACTCTCTTTTGCAACAGTTTCTTCCTTCTGTTGTACAGTTTGTTTATGGCAGGGGACCACCAGATTGACTTCCTTTTTTTTGGAGGATAGCATCTTGATTCTGTTTGGGATAGCACGATCCTTGCACTCGTGTAAGTGCTTATAAAGTGCAGTTGTGTAGGATTCTGTAGTCGTGACTGTATTGTCCATCTGCATGGGTGTCATGAAGTTCACCACTTCTGTCTTAAGAAACATGACGTTGGCTGTGGAAAAACTTTTTACTGTGGTTTCCTTAATGGGGGTGGGGGTGGGGGCAGGATGTGGATATCCAGGGTAATAAGCTTATGGTCTGATCAGGCCAATGATGCATTGACTTCAGGTGTGGAACACCGGTCACTCATGTTGGTAATGACTAGATCTAGGATATTGTTGCCCCTCGTGGGGATGTGGATAAGATGATCCAGGGCATTGGAGTTTATGAATTCCAGAAAGCGTTGAGCGAAGGAGTTGGTACATGAGTAGTTTTCCCAGTTAAAGGTGGGGTAGTTGAAATCGCCCATTATTAGGGTGTTTGGTTGAACCCTAATATTTTCCAGTACATTAGGAAAAGAGGAGTGGGAATCCTGGGGCATGGTGGGGGATCTGTAGCAAGCTACAATTTGGATTGCAGTTTTGCCCAGAGTTAGTTGCACTTGGATAACCTCAGCTGCATTATGCTGAGCAACTAGCCTGGAGGTGTGGATATCCTTAATGAATATGGACACACCTCCGCCTTTGGTGTTCCGGTCCAGGTTACATGGCCGAAAAGTGTGGTATGAGTTATAGCCTTGTAGTGCAGGGGTGCTCTCTGGAACCTTGAACCAGATCCTGATTACTGCACAGATATCGATGGACTCCATTTTAAGGAGTGCCTCGAGTGAGTGCATTTTGAGATTTAGACTCCTAGCATTGAGTAGCATCACCCTCAGTTTTTGCTTGCCTGTTCCTGTTACGGTGGTGAATTTGCCATTTGAACCTTGACTAAAAAAGGCACTATAGGGGCAGCAAGAACCTTAGTCAGTATCCGGAATCCCAGGGGTGACAGGTGCAGGCCATCTCTGGCAAAGGATCGTGGTCTGTCGACCATGTCATCCCAGGCAGACAGATACTGGATCCCTTTAGAATTATACAGGGATATTTCAGAACATAAATAGATGAATGTCAAGGAACATAAAAGGATCATTTCACACTAACAGCATTAATGTTTCACATAATAAAAAGGTGAACAAAGGGCTATCTGTGTTTGGAGAGGAGTTTAACAAAAACGGATTCAGTTTGCTTATCGGCTTCAGTTAGCTTTATTAGCTTTACAGGACAGAAACTATCTTGTATAGAAAAAGACAGCTTCAGTGTGTGTCTGCGCGCGCGTGTGTGTGTGTGTGTGTGTGTGTGTGTGTGTGTGTGTGTGTGTGTGTGTGTGTGTGTGCATTTGTGTGTGTGTGTGTGTGTGTGTGTGTGTGTGTGTATGTGTGTGTGTGTGTGTGTGTGTGTGTGTGTGTGTGTGTGTGTGTACTAATGTTCACTGATTCAATCACAACAATAGCAGTTACATCAGGATCAGAATGACGGGTTAGCAATACAAGCCATTAAGGTTAGTGGGTGTGTGACATAGAAATGGAACAATGATGAAACAATCATGATGTCACATACACATTCCATAATATGCGGGCCAAAGCTTGCAAATGCACAGCGTCAAACATTAATGCAAATATCCAAAAATGGAAGTATTTCTAGCATCTGAGTCCCATCTCACCTACATCCTTCAAGAGAAAAATAAATAGCCTATCAGCAGAAGGATGTTCTAACAACACACTTGTACAACAGCTTTAAAAACAGGGCTAAATAGCTGCTGAGTATCTGTTATTTCTCATGATTGTGTTACATGTAATAATATCTGAAATAGTACAGCCTTCAGCTAATGTAATGAGAGAGACTACCACGTCTGTAGTGGGCAGGTAGTGGACAGGTTGGCAATGACTGACATTGGGTTTACTGTCCACCACAACTGATATACACTAACTAGTAAAAATAACAAAATAATCCATTCAGCCATGAATACAAATGTCGCCTAGCATTAACAAGCTGTACATCAGGATATTCTGGGTCATATGTGCAGAAGAAATTAAATTACAGTCTTGGTTTGGTGATATTACCGTCAGTGCTGTCTTTATAGGCACAAATCTGTAAGCTGAGAAAGTTTACATGTTCCAGTAAATCAGATCAAAATTGTAACAGCAACAAAGAATGATTCAGAATCATCAACTATAAAATGATTCAAAATAGAAATCATATTTATATTACCTTGCTCAGTTTTTCATGCTAAAGCATGGTTGTTACAACAGCAGGCATGTTACCACCAGGCACTAGCATTTACCAAGTGGGAACACAAGCATTTCTGTTATTGCAATACTTCAAACTTCTTGTAAGTGTGCATTTAAAATACACAAACAATGTTATCTCAAATGCTGAAAACTTGTTATTTCTCAGTAATAGGTCTGCACATTACCAGGAGTGAAGAGTAAAAAATGAATTTTTATGAACCTGCTACCAAGATAAAAGGCAGAAAGGAAACCAGGAAATGCTCAGAAATATAATGCTTATTTGTTTTGTGTCCTCACCTTTTTATTTGATTTGAAAACCTTCTGCTACCACTGATTACAATGTAAATGAATACTTTGTTGTTACACACTCTGCTCTATCGCTATTACAGATAGCCATCTTTGTTAACTACTTCTTAATATCTTCAGACCTTTGCTATTGTTTCAGGCAGATGCATTGGTATCTTATTTCAAATGCAGTATTCTGAAACACAGTTATTCATTTACTTTAGCAGTTGTTAAAAGTACTATCAGCTTGTGAGCCCTCTTCAGCCTCTCACTTTGCAGTTCTTACTAGTAAGATCATTGTACACATTCAGACCGTTAACATAGCTATATGTGGCCTAACCCTGAACCCTATAAGGAAGGTTGGATAAAAATGAGTCATATAATGCTAAGTATAAATAATTAAAATCTGTTACATTTATCATTGTAATAAAAACAAATCTAAGGATATAGATATAGCTATAGATATAGATATAGATATAGATATATACATATATAGTTATAGATATAAATATAGATATAGATAGATATGGATGTCTATCTATTTATCTATCTATCCATCTAGCTATCTATCTATCTATAAAGCCAGCTATATATCCCTATAGATCATAATGGGAGAAAGACCTATAGATTTTAACTGAAAACAAGGGTCAGAAATGGCAATGTTAGAATAAAATAAACAGTACAAGTGAAACAAAAAAGATAACTGTACATTTAAAAAGTGCAACACAGGCACACACCACTGCAAACAAATAACCCCACCAGAAAACAGCAATACAATATTCCATGTATGCATATGTACACGATAAATAAATTATTAAAGAAAGAAACAACAGTCATGTCAGAGGGAAAAACAGTGAGACAACAACACCACAAACAACAAAAGAAACACCCAAAAATGTTAATACAAGCTAATGTTGTTTCTTTTGGCTTATCCCGGTTAGGGGTCGCCACAGCGGAACTCCGGTCCGCTAATGTTTGGTAGTGGATTTTTACATACCGAGTTACCAGCCCTGATGCACAACCTTCAACGAAGGCACACCCATTCATGCATGCCTCCATACAAAAGACGCTCTAGCTGAGAATCGAATGCGACAACGTCATGCTGTGAGGCGACAACGCTACTGCAGCACCACTACCGCAAGCTAATGTACTCTAAAGAAATAAAACAGACATCAAATTTACTTCAGTGGGAAAGAAAGACAAAATGTGAGATTACTATTAAAATTCAAAGCAGCTCTTTGGCACAGAGAGGTAAAACCCTCACTGCTGACTATGGCATAGGTGATGCAAGTTTGATTATTGGATTGGGTGGTTCTAGGACATGGCAGAGAGGATGGGAAATTCGGTGGATCTAGGACATAGTAGGGAGGGTGGGAGTGCAAGACTTCTGCTGGCTTGCTGCTTTCTCCATGGGGTTAGGAAAGGTGGCATAGGTTTGCCACAATTGTGACAGCTATGGAGTATGGGCCTAGGGAGCACATGCAGCAAGGGAACTGAGGCACTATCTTTGGGAAGCTTGCATTCTGAGACATGTTCCACTCATTGCCAAATGGGGGAGGATCAGTATTGGGAGATGGTAAGCCACCCTCCAGGACAAGCAATAATACATTGATGCATTGTCTATACAGATATTGTACCATTGTGTTTCTATTCTTTGAGAGGTGAATGGCCCAGAATAGTGTGCTATGTTTAATTTTTCCTTTACTATGAGCATAGGACTTATAATTACCAAGATTGAAAAGTATTTTTAAAACATAATAGACCACAGCCATAATATGATCCAGCCTATGGTAGAAGGGAAGGGAGTATATCAGTGCAATGAATTTAAATGAAAAACTCCTTTACCTAGTCACATGTCTGTGCTCAGCAAACTGGAGAGTGATATGAGTGGATCAAAATACTTTTTTAAGGACTTAACCGTTTACAACATAACAAAACAAAGACAGAATCATCATATGGACTGCTAGCATCCTTTCTAAAAATGATAACCAGATTCTATTTGGCTTGTTAGTAGAAATAAATAAATAAATACATTTATTTTATTTTATGTGTTATATTTTTATATTTAAATTATACACATTTTCTACTATTATATTTCGTTTTCTGCAACAGTTCAAATCCAGCCTAAAATATCACCTGGCAACTAATAAACTATGCAGCAGTACCACACCATCTCAGTCATAACTCTGTCCACTATGGATATGTGTGTGTGTGTGTGTGTGTGTGTGTGTGTGTGTGTGTGTGTGTGTGTATGTATATATATATATATAGACACACACACACACACACACACACACACACACACACACACACACGCGCGCGCACACACACACACACACACACACACACACACACATGACTTTACTGAGTTTTTGGAAACCCAAAATTCATATGATTGAGACCATATGATTGTATTTCTGAAAATTCAAAATAAACAAAAAAATCTACAGTTTTACAGGGGGAAGCCCCTCTGCATCCCCCTTAAATTATGTATACCAACTCTGAGATCTCACTACAGTGGGGAAAAGGGTAAATCCTCTGTTGAAGCAGCTGTATGTAGACTGTGGTACAGTGGGCACCGGAGAATTTACCTATATATATATATATATATATATATATATATATATATATATATATATGTGCGTGTGTGTAATATAATATTTTGATTCAACTCACAATATCTTGAAAACATGTATTTCCTTAAGTTGATATGCTTTGTTAATAACATTTGTTGATAGTTTTTATTTTGAATTGTCAGAGATGTATTTCTATCCTTGTTTTGGAGCCTTTTTCCCCAGGCTTCCACCAAAAATTGATTTTGGCATAGATACTGTTGTTCCCAACTTCCCCTAGAAGCTAAGTAAGCACACAAATACCCCATTGACCAATCTAACATTACTTTTCTAGACTTCACCTTATCACTATGATAAGCAACTCCTGCTTACAGTTTCCCAGCATTACTGTTAAAGGTATTGCAGTCCATGTATTATCTAAAACAATATTAAAGGCAGACTACTGAAACTTTACTGTAACCTTACTGCACTCTCCCAACATTCGCACATAGACAACTGTAATTTATATTTCAGTAGTGCCTATACTACAAACTAATTTTAGAGAGCATCCTTACTGATTGTTTTTTGTTGGAGGTGCTCATGAAGCAGCCTGTGAAACCCGCTCCTTTCACCCTCGCTACTCTCAGGCTTAGTCCGCTCCCCTACCCTACCTATATTCCCACCCACCCCAATTTCATTAGTTTTATTCACGCTGACCACACCTAACACTCTATCTACGCAAATCAGCAATTACAACCCTATCAAACACTCCCACCTACTTCCTCAGGCACACATTGCCCAGCAACTTCAACTTACTCCTCCAAAGGCTTGTACCTACATACCAATTCAAACAAACTACTAATACTAACACTCCCCATTGTTTCCTTCTATTACTTAATATCTAAGCTTACACACTATCATCCACCAATATGACCACACAAACTCCAACATACTACCTTTCCTTCACTACACAAATCCCCTCATTGACTTATATCAACCATGACTTTGCTTAACTTCTTAGCATCATTAACCCTTATGTTACTGGCACATATTACTTCTTATTGCCTCACTAACCTCAGAACATCACCTCATCATGCCACTACTAACACTATCATTACAGATACAATTTCTTTAAACATTAGCATTTATCTCTCTATCTTCCACATAGCTACCTTTCACCAGACCTCAAACCACCAAGTTCCATCACTTCAAACTAGCACACCATCAATAAAATACCACTTCTATATTTCACACCTATTCCACACCATATTGCAACTTGTCTGAAATCTAACCCTTTGTGGTGATGCATACCCAAACCCTTGTCCTACCAATCTTACTATTAACCCAACATCATAAGTCCCAACCCACAGTGCTATACATCCTGCCAGAAAGCCCTCTGACCTGCGTATACTTATCATAAACATCAGAAGCATCACAAACAAGATCTCAGACCTACATCCACATTGTTCGCGTTTATATTACCTCATCAAAATTTTACTGCATCGAAGCAATAAATGTCGAACACAATTGATCGATGCAGTAAAATATCGAATGAGTATAAAAAAACAAAAAAGAACAAGCAAAAAAACTAAAGGGCGTAGACAGGAGGGCAAGCCCCCCAGCACCCCCCCACAACCCCCGCTACTTAAATATACCAACTCCGAGATCACACTACATTGAGGTAAATGGAAATCTCCTCCTACAGAGATTTCCGTTTACCTGGCCGATATTCTTCGCTTTCGATATTGTCATGCTGACAATATCAGATTCGATATTGTCAGCTTGCGACAATACAATATAGACCCCCATCTTTCCCTATACTTTCCCGACATTGTTTTACTCACTGAAACATGATTAAAACTAGAAACAACAAACAATGAATTAATTCCTCCTGACAATAACCTTCTGCATAAAGACAGAACTAACAAAAAAGTGGAAGCATTGCTATCTTATTTAAAAAACATTTAAACATAGAAATAATAAACCCTCCATTGCCTACATTAACAACAGCCAAAGTCATAATTACTAAACTGCATTTGAACACTAAAAAAAAACGATAACTCTAATTTGCTGCTGCTTTCCTCCAGGTAACAATATTGACACAGCAGAAACCTATTTCACTGGGCCTCTATCTCCCTCTACCAAAAGAAAAAATAATACTAGGGGATTTCAATACTGACTGGCAAACATGCAACTCCTCCAAACCTACAAACTTCATAACCCTGTATGGGTTCTCTCAACTTATTCACCACCCAACCAGAGTCGATAAAACTACAAAAAGGGAATCAAATACCCCATTGGATATTGTCAAACAGACCCGACTACATTAGTAATTCAGGCTTTCCCCCAGACAGCCTAAGTAAGCACCTACCAACCTATCTGATCAAAAGTCAAACCCATTTAGTAAAAACCACAACTTATCAATAAATAAGAAGTAAAACATCCTTTAAACCCAATACCTTTATTGCCGCTCTAGAAAGTTGTAACTGGCACCTCTTGAGAACACTTAATCTAGATGATGCATTATCCTACTTTAACTCAACTTTCCTCACAATACTAGACCACCACATACCCATAGAATCTTTCAAATTAAATCTAACAATGACCCCTGGTTAACCAAAGATACTAGACCCCTACTACATAATAGGGACAAATTCTGGGCAAACTGGAAGAAAACAGGTACCCCTACTGACAAAAATATCTTGAGATCAGGAACAAGGCAAAGAAAATGATAAAAGTTGACCAAACAAGTTACTACCATAGCACTCAAAACAGATATCAAAACAATACTAAAAATTTGTGGGCAACAATCTACAATTTACTACACCCAGGTAATGCTGATACCCCTGCTCCTACAACCACTGACAACTCAACAAACATAGCAACCTAGTTCAACAAATTCTTTACAAATTCCATCCTAACTCTAGCTAACTCTCAAAACCTGCTACTACCAAATCACCCAAACTCAACACTACTGAGCTGAGCTTCTCACTGTAACCTGTCCCCATGTCCACTGTTAAAAAGATGCTTAATAAGCTAAAACCTATAACCATCACTGCAGACAATCTACCAGCTGAACTCCTAAAGATTGCTGCTAATGCTATTGCATATCCTGTAACAATTCTCATTAATCATTCTGTAACTTAAAACTTAGTTCCCCACCTTTGGAAAATTGCCTATATCACTCCTCTCCACAAAGAAGGCAACTCCAAAGAACTTACTAATTATCATAGGTTCATAGGTTGGTACTAAACTATCAGCCCTAGGGCCTATACAAGCCTAGCGACAACTATTCCCTGGATATTTCTTCCCACAGTATTTACTTCCCTGAACCCTATCGACCTATTGCCATACTCTCCCCCTTGTCAAAATTCTTGAAAGGTGTGTACACACACAAATCATGACATTCCTAAACTCTCATAATCTACTAACAAATACACAACATGGGTTTAGACCCTCACACAGCACTACCACAGCACTTATGTCTTTAACACAGACAGTCAACAAACACAGAAACAATGGTAATTATGTCTCAGCCATATTCTTAGACCTTTTCCAGGCCTTTGACATGGTAAACCATGACATACTCATCGACACACTCACAGAATTAAATCTAAGCCCATCTACCATTTTCTGGTTTAGTAATTACCTAACAGGTAGGCAGCAGGCAGTCAGATGGCACCAGGGTCTCTCCCCATTACTACCAGTCACACTAGGAGTCCAAAAGGGTTCCATACTTGGGCCACTGTTTTTTTCTGTTTTTACCAATAACCTACACACAGACACACTCCATGCTTCCATCATGCAATACATAGATGACCTTACACTAATCTGCGCCTCTCCCTCACCCCAGACACTCCTAGAACAAGCACAATCCTCCTTTCTAGCTGTTGAAAGTTGGCTCTCAGACTCACAATTAATACTGAATCCCAATAAGACTCAGCTTATTATCTTTCCACCCACACAACACTCCTCTCATAATATAACATTCAACATTACCTCCAGTAACAACACAGTCATATCTCCAGTCAATCCCACTAAATTGCTAGGGGTTATCATTGACAGCAACATGAAACGTCACACACATATATCCAGTGCCATAAAGAAAGTACATAAGAATCTTGCTATGCTATACAGGAGCAAACAGTCCTTAACAGACTCCACCAGAGATACTATTGCACGTACCCATCTCATCTCCACACTTTTATACGCCTCACCAATATTCACCAATCTCAGAAAATCTGACCTTAGCAATCTTCAAACATGCTATAACACTACTAAGTTTGTAACCAACACACCTCATCAAACAAATCACTGCACTCCTCTCAAAAAAATTGGTTGTATGGAATTTCTCAGCCTTATTCTTTATAACCAACTTATACTAGCCCACAAACTCCTCCAGTCCCCTGAGAAAACCCCTGCTCTACAAAGCCTACTTCATCCAAACACCAAAACAAGAGTTCTGTGGTCCAATCAAAAACTAAAATTAGAAGTGACCAGAGCCAATAATTCTGCAGGTACTCATCTCTATAGCAACATCGTTGCCAAACAATGGAACAACCTTCCCCTCAACATCACAGCAATACCTTCCTTTACCTCCTTCAAAAGCCTTAAAATCCCATCTGCAGTAATTCTGGCTCTGTAACTGTGAGAATCCTGACTCATCTCTTGTACTTGTTCTACCCTACTAACACATCTCTCTCTCTCAAAATACTCTGCTTTTGTCACTAAGGCTCCTCCTCCCTTCTCTTCTGTTAACACTTTCCTCTCTCACAACAGTCTGTTTTTCCCACCAAGGGCCCCTCCCTTTCTCTGCCCTACCTGGGCTTACCTCTGCACACCACCTTCCTATGCTAATATCTATCACACCCATACCCTAATATCCATCTTCTGCAGCCGTAGCTCTTTTTTATGAATACCATTTTATTCTTAGTCCACCAGCTGCTCTCCACCACCACCTCCTCTCTCAACATACTATTCCCCTTAGTATCTTCCTCAGCCATTTGTATTTTAACATGTATATCATCCTTACCTTAGAAACTAGAAATATATATAAAATCCAATAAGTCGAAAACTAAATCCTATATGTGAATGTAATCTATTCTTTTTCTCTGTTATATACACTATTTGTATGAATGTATGTATGTTCTGTATGATAATATGTCTACCAAATGTATCTTGTAACTTTACCTGTCTGATGTATAACTTAGCAGCTGTATTTGGAGCTTTTCTTCCCAGGCCTCCACTGAAAAAGGACATGTGTCCAGTCAGACTTTCCTGATAAACAAATGTAAAATTAGTTAATTAATTAATTAATTAATTAATTAATTAATTAATTAATTAATTAAAAATAAAAATTGAGGTTTTAGTTCTCAGAGAGATTTTCTCAGTAAATAAAAGTTATTAAAAATAAATAAATATTAGATCACAGGATTTTTAGATATGAATACATTTAAAGACACGTACAGTTTAACCCCTTAAATACTTGAAACTATTATTTTTTAATTGTATTCAATACATAATAAAGGAAAGTACAATGCTTTATTATAAATCTTTTTATTAATAAATCAATAAATACAATGAATTTCAAACCAAATATTATAAGCAAGTTTTTTTTTTCAATAATTTATAAGTTGTTAAATTTAGGTGCAACATTCTTAACCAACGCTTTTTATCAGAATTTATGTTATATATTAATAGTGAGCCAAACATTTTCTGCAGACTTGATAGTTTAGGGATTGTGTAATAAATTAATAAGTCATCAATAAAAATGTCAAAGCATGATTATTTGCACAGGTAATGTCGTGCATTCTGGAATACCCAAAGACTTGTGCTGCACTTTCTAGGTACAAAGCAAACACTGACTGAGATGAACAGCTCCGCTTATCCCATGTAAGCTGAAGGTTAGAAGGAGCAAAGAGCTATGTTTTTTCTAAATGCTAGAGACTCTGAAGATAGAAGTCAGTTGTCTGTAAACATAGCAAGGGCTGATATTCAGAAGGATTTTCTACTGAAATGCAGAAGTGATTACAAGATGCTTTCTTGGGATAAGTCTAAAGTATTATGTGCGAGGGATACTTACAGGTTCAGCACCCTGATTTCTGCAGTATTTTTAGTCAATCTTGGTAACGTATCAGGGGGTTGTCATATTTCTAACCAGTTAGAATTATTATAATATTTTACACATCCCACTTAATACCGCTTTCAGTTAAACACAGTGTATTTCATAGTGGTTTGTTTGTGTCTTTCGGCTTTTCCCGGTTAAGGGTCACCACAGTGGAACTCCAGTCTGCTAATGATTGGTAGTTGATTTTTACGTGCCGAGTTACCAGCCCTGACGCACAACCTTCAACGAAGGTACGCCCATTCACACATGTCTCCATGCAGAAGACTCTCTACCTGTAAATTGAACCAGACAGCGTCTTACTGTGAGGCAACAACGCTACTGCAGCACTACCACCGCGGACTAGTGGTAGTGGCCAATATTATAATATTTCATACATCCCACTTAATGCTGATTTCAGTTAAACGCAGTGTATTTCATAGTAGTGGCTAATATTATATTATTTCACACATCCCACTTAATACTGCTTTTAGTTAAACCCAGTGTATTTCATAGCCACGGGTGGTAGTGGCACCACCACTTGGTGGCAGTATACATCGGATATTCAAGTCTATGGCTAAACAGCTGAGGTAAGAAAACCGGGGTGGGAATCAAGATGTCACCGAATGAAAACATTGAAGTATTTACTGACTAGAAGAGCCATGACTGCAAAAATGAATTTGAAAAGTAAGTCACTGAATAAGGTAAAATTCCACTTTTCCAAAGGTGTACCAATTTCAGTGTTATATATATTAAATAAATTACTTATGGAGGTCATGCTTCTCAATTTTTTTGCTTAAGAATTCCGGACAAAGCCAAACATATTCGGGGATCAGTTTCCCATAATCAGGGACAATAATTAAACATTACTCTAAATCAATACAAAGTTAAGAGAATATCAAGCTTTGCATCAAAATCTGTTTTCTGAATAATACAAAGTACAAACTCGCATATGTGTTATTCTTGACTATAATCCAAAGTGATTTACTAGAAAAACATACACTTCACTAAAGGACAAGTGTAAAACATAAAATCTGGGATATTCTATGAAATTTTGTACACTTTGTGATGGAGGTGTAAATAATAAAAAAAATGAAATACATGTGGAGTATAAGAAACTTTCCCCATTAAAAAAATGTAAATTCTGCTATAATTCAGATAAGAGCAGAAACTGAAAAGTCATTCACCATGATGCTGTAGTAACAATGGATATAGTGTTTGTAGTACCATGAAATTACTAGGATCCTGTCAAACAGTGAATTTGTAGTTTGTGTAAATCCCGTGCAAAGAGAATATTGAGGAAATTGCTTTATAAATATGAAACATAAAACAAGACCAAAGACTGAGCTAGTCACTTTGCATAGCAATCTAATGTATTTTTCTTAAGGTCCTCTTTTCCTTGGGTGTGTGTTTAGAGTCAGAATGGAGAAATGGTACATCCTAGTCCCTTAATGTTAACAGAATGTATTAGAAAGTTATTAAGTACAGAAACAGGTGATTTGCTTTAAACATTTTAATGTCAGCAAAGGAGTATTTAAAATGTTTTGCTGCTGGTAATACACATTTAACTCTTCACATTTGACAGTAACGTTGGAGAATGAAATGTCAAATTTCAACGATTCTTGGATACTTATGTACATTGCTTCTGATTCCTTCTGTGTGTGTTGGGGGGGGGGATGAAGGAAGCATATATTATGTAAAGCCTGACTCTAATATTATATGATTTTCAGTAAAGTCAACATATTTATCGGTATGGATATTCAGTCTAGATGATAATGTCTGACATATCAAATACATTTATTTTTTAAGCATTTTAATAATTAGCTTATTTTAACTGCATTGAAAATCCATTTACATTCCAATAAAATTACTTCGTACTAAGAAAATGCAAAAACACAAGCAGCTATTAAGCAGGTTTACAAATATGTAAGTCATAATGGCCATGCGGATCCCCCATCTATTACGGTGCAAAATAAAAGAAGCTCCAAAGGCAGTGGTGTCTCCATATTCATAAAGGATATGCACACCTCCAGACTAGTAGCCCAGCATAATGCATCTGAGATACTTTAGGTACAACTAACATTGGGTAAGACGCCGATTCAGGTCATAGCCTGCTACAGGTCCCCAACCATGTCCCAAGACTCTCACTCCACATTCCTAAGCACCCTGGAAACTATTACGGTCCAACCCAACACTCTCATACTAGGTCACTTCAACTACCCCTCCATCAACTTGGAAAACTACTCATGCACGAATACATTGGCCCAACACTTCCTGGAATTTATCAGTTCCAATGCCCTGGACAACTCATTCTTACCCCCACTAGAGGAAGCAACATCCTTGACCTGGTTATTATTAACATGGGCAACTGTTGCTCCACAGCAATAGTAAATTCTTCCCTGATTATATCTGACCGCAAACTAATCACCATGGAAAACCACATCTCACCCACACCCCCCGCAAAGATAACCATGATGAAAAACTTCTCCAAAACTGATTTTGGGCTCCTTAAAACAGAGGTGGCTAACTTCATGGCACCCATGTCAATGGAAAATAGATGCATGACTGCTGAATCACACAACAATGCACTGAACAAACATGTACATAAATGCATAGAACTAGCCATACCCAACAGGACTAAGATGCTCTTCTTCAAAAAAAGGAAGCCAATCTCGTGGTATCCTGCCATTAATAAATTCTATAACAGAAGGAAGAAACTGTTGCAACAAAAAGTTGAGATGCCAAGCAGAATTGCGTCAGACACTAAAAACAACCGCAAAGCCTTCTATAGTTATATCAAGAATCTCCATGGCAATACCCAGGTTTGCTCTGAGTTACTGCACAATGGTACCTCCTATACTGAGCCAACAGATATTGCCAACATACTGGCCGACAGATTCAGTACCAACTTTACCCCTCTCTTCACCCATAAAAAAAACAATCACAACACCAGAGGAATGCCAGGCACCCAGCATTACTGTAGCACAGGTTAAAGTTGCACTGTCCAAAGCCAAGAATGCAACTTCCATGGGACCCGACAATATACCTGGATGTGTTCTACATGAACTACAAAGTGAACTGGCACCACATCTGTATGCCCTGTTCAGTCCCAGAGCTGTGAATGAGGGCAAGGCAGTTCATACAGCCTACCTTGATCTGGCCAAGGCCTTTGATACCTTTCCCCACTCAGGAATTATTGATAAACTCATCAAACTAGGCATCAACCCCTATTTCAATAGGTGGGTTGCAAATTGTTTTATAGCCATAGTGTGAAAGCAGCGGACTCCACGTCAGACTGCCGACCAGTCACAAGTGGAGTCCCACAGGGATTGGTCCTGGGTCCTCTCCTGTTTGGCATCTACTTCTCAGAAGTCCAGGCCAACAAAGAGGGACTCTGGCTGATGAAGTCTGTAGATGACTGCAAGCTAGGAGCCATTATTAACTCCCAAGTGATGTAGACATCCTACAGAAAGACTTCACTGAGACCAGTGGCTGGTGTAGAAACCATGGCCTTAAGCTTAATGCCACAAACTCAGTTCCCACTAATTACCACATTGATGGGAGCCCACTGAACACTGAAGGCATTATAAGAGATCTGGGGACAGAGGTTAACAGCAACCGCTCCTTCGACCACCACATTGCCACTGTGGTCAGAAAGTCCTTCTATGTGGCACATCTCATTACCAAGGGCTTTGCATCCAGGAAGAAAGAGGTCATCATCTTTCTCTACTCTTCCCTCATTAGGCCAATCATCGAGTATAATGGCCCATTTGGCATGTACCTCACTAGACACATGCAACAGGTGGAAAGGCCACAAAAGTAGCTCATGAAGAGGATCCTAGGCCTTAAACACATGTTCTATATGGACAGACTCAAAAAACACCAACTATTCTCTGTCTCATATCATCTACTAAGAGGCGATCTCTTCTTGACTTATAAAGCCATGTCTGACCCAGCTCTGTTAGAAATCCCAATCCCTCCACACCACAGACTCCAGAGACCTCAACCTCATTACCACAATCAACAGAACATGCTGGAGGGACAGATTCATAACACAGAGACTGCCCATGTTCTGGAATAGACTTCCCATAGATGTCAAACACAGCACCTCACTGACCCTCTTCAAGAGAAATCTTGATGAGTGGATGGGAAATAGAAAGTTAACACCAGGGATCACTCCAGTGGCTCTACTTGATAGAGGCACTGGGAACTAACGTCAGGCAGCACAATGCCATGTCACTTCTATGAGCTAGGCCTGTAAAGGTTCCAGGGCCATTAGCCTTGTACACACCTATGAACCTATTTGGTGAATTAATTTGTTAGTCAGGTAAGCCTCCTAGAAACAGAGATCTGATATCCTAATGACAAAGAAGTTGTAATGTCTAATTCAGTAACTTACAAAGAGAAAACATCCTACCTTTAGAAAATGTGGTGAAGGTAAAACACATCTGGTGTGAAATATAAACATTAAAATATGTGTAGGCTGACTGGAGCATTAAAAGTATGTACATGGTGATTGCAAACCAACCTGGATTTACCTCCCCATTGTCTATAAGGGAAAAACTTCCCATAGACTTTGGTGGAAAACAAACCTTATAGTGACAAAGGTAACATCAATAAATCTTAGCCACAGTTAGCAGCAACTATGACCATGACAATTAATTTATTTACCTTCACAACAATAACTAAAACAAGGTACTGCATAAACATCAGAAAAAATAGACATGCAACAAATACTAGGTAAACACTCTCTGCTAATGTAATAAGTGATGACGGATAAAATATAATGGAAAAAATTAAACAAATGACTTAAGAAACTATATATATATATATATATATATATATATATATATATATATATATATATATATATATATACACACACATACATACATATATATATATATATATATATATATATATATATATATATATATATATATATATATACACACACACATACATACATATATATATATATATATATATACACACATACATACATATATATATATATATATATATATATATATATATATATATATATGTACACACACGTGTGTGTGTGTGTGTGTGTGTGTGTGTGTGTGTGTGTGTGTGTGTGTGTGTGTGTGTGTGTGTGTGTGTGTATATGAATTTCTTTTCATTAAATACACATTTGGTTGAATCGCAACTTCACAAAACTTTAATTGAATACATGTTTTGTCTACTACACATTTCACTGAACATGTCAAATACAGTAAATATTTCTTCAAAACGGAGCAATTCCCTTGTGACCACCTTACATAAATATACCAAGTCCATAGTCAAAGAACTGAAGATAAAAGAGAAAACACCACACACTGTGAGGCATTGCTGGCACACAGACTCTCAGATATATGGACACAACATTACCGTGGGCATTTGCAATGTATAAATGATGTTCTAGATGAAATTAACTTGTAACTCCCACTGTCACAAGATAATAAATCACACCAGCAGTGAATAATTGTACCCCTTTACACTTTTCTATGGAATGTAATTCAATGAAATATGTACTTGATGAAGTGCATATGCAATGAATTTGATTCGACCAGTTGTGAATAGACCAAATGACCGGGATGGTCCGACTGGATACATGTCCTTTTTCAGCGGAGGCCCGGGGAGAAAAGCTCCAACAGAGTTACATTGATAATTAGGTACAGTAAATGAGCTGAAAGAACTTAACAAAAACATAGGCTATTTACATACAAGTACAAGACTGCCATTACTATTTCGGAGATTACTACAAATGTAACATTAATAACATATTAGCAAGGACGGTAGGCAGTATAATGACATAGAGTTAGACAGGATACATATTTCTTTATCACAGTATACAAAGTACTTATCATCTTAGCTAGTTGTTTATGTTTTAGTTAATGGCACAGAGCTAGTCTGGGTTTGAGCAAGGACATAGCCAGTGTGACTTGAAGTGGAGTTTTAGACTATTTTTGAATTGACTTAGAGAAGTTGCAAGCGTGATGTTATTTGGGAGAGAGTTCCATATTTTACCAGTGGTGTTGGCAAATAGCACGTCACCACCTAGGTTGAGAGATTTAGTTGTCTGGACAAGGAGTCTGTTTGCTGAGCGAAGGCAGCTTAGATTGGAGTAGGGAGTCATTAAGTTTTTTAGTGCTGGGGTATTCTCAGGTTGTTTAAGGATTTTGAAGGCCTCTATGAGTTGGGACTGGTGAAGAAGGTATGGGAATTCTATCCATCCAAGCTTTTTCAGGTTAGTACAGTGGTGTGTTCTGTAGGGTAGGCCTGTAACGAACCTGGCAATGTGATTATAGCAGGATGAGAGCTTGGCCAGATCAGATTTGTTAAGGTGAGTGAGGACAGGAGAGGCATATAGTAGGGTAGAGAGAAGGTGTGAACGGGCTGTGGCTGCCCTGGCATTCGGGTAAGGAAGGCTTTAATTCTATATAGGGTCCCAAGTTTCTTGTTGACTGACTTAATGGCTTGGTTGATATGTATATCAAATCTGAGTTTATTGTCAATGTTTACTCCAAATAGCTTTGTATAGGTGTCTGGGGAGATGATGGTCCCATTATTGGATTTTATAGTGAAGTTTTCAGTCGGAGATCTATTGGTTGGGTAGAAGAGAAGTAACTTGGTTTTGTTTGGATTTAAGATCAGGAGATGGTTGACAAGCCAGTTTTCGACTTTGGTGAAGCTATGTTGGGTGGTAGTTAGTAGATTTGCAAGAGAGGCATTGGAACATATTATAGTCGAGTCATCTGCATATTGAATGCAGGTGGCTTCAGGGATGACTGGATGTCGTTTATGAAGACTGAAAAGAGGAGAGGTCCTAATATGGAACCTTGAGGAACTCCTATGGTATTTGGTAGTAGGCCAAACTGTACACTGTAGCTATATATATATATATATATATATATATATATATATATATATATATATATAGATATAGATAGACTGTAGCTATATATATATATATATATATATATATATATATATATATATATATATATATATAGATATAGATAGACAGAAAGAGACAGGGTGAGAGACAAAGAAAGCTCTACAGATTGATATGAGTGTACTTCTATATACCAAATTAATGCTTCTGTTGGGAATAATCTAATTTTATGTGTATTGACATGAGTACCAGAGATGCTTATACCATTCTGGAATTGTTAAAAGTGTTCTTTTCCCAAATCAATGTGTGAATGTTATTGGATGAATAGCAACATACCCGAGTACTGAATAAACTCCTTGTATGCTTCGTGCAAAGTCCACATGGTATTTACATGTTTGTATGATGAGCAGCAGCGCTAATCATACATTCATGCTGCTCATTGCCCTTACACGGATACAAGCATGGGTTAGTGGCCAGCAACAGTGTTGCCAGTCAAGTAACCATGCAGAGCAGCACAGGCGCAGTAAGAAGATGCATTCAAATTTGCTTATGGACAAACTTGCTTGGAGAGATTGTGCTGATAACCACAATGACTACCAAGGGTGAAAATATAGCAATACCAGCAGTAGTAACAGTAAAGAAAAGTGTACGCAGAGCAATGCACAATCAAAAGATTATTTGAAGAGTGAAATAATGGAGGTGGAGGTAAAACAGGAAGGGCATATACAAGGAAATGTTCACTGGGCAGGGAAATTGTACTGATGAAAATGGTCACAGATATAAATGATAGAAATGGATAAAGAGGAAGAGGGTATGGTAAATATGGCAATGTCCCCAAAATAGGATATGTCAATAGGTATGTACATTTCCAAGACAGTCAGTAGCATAACATTAAACACATCTGTAGATAGTGCAGTGTATACTGCTGTTTACATCTCCTGAGCAAGTATATTATGATATAAATGCACATGAGATGTGACGGGCACACAAGGATGCATGTCAGTAGAGGGGAATGGTTGGCATATAAGCATCACTGACATGCTTAGCGGAGAGGACATTTAGCACGGATAGTATATGTGCATACTCTGAAGATCTGCAAACCATCACCATAGCTATCAACCAAGCAGAGACACATAGTAACATACTTTTGGACAAATGGAGTCAGAAACTGGCCCAATCATGGACACTTTTACAACATTATGACCATTAATCTGTGGCATTGACAGAATATGTGAGTGTGACTTATTATATATGTTCTGCAGGAACAGACGTCTGCAACTGTAATGAATGTCAGTGTTCTATAGGTGGAATTTACCACCCCTTCCCCACAAGTGACCAGTTTTTGGAAGGTTTAAGAGGGACAGTGTTAAAAGTGGAGTTCTAATCAGGGCCAGTTGATAGTTTTGCATGACATGTAAACCGCAATCACCCCCTGCAAGAATCAAACCCATGCCTTTAGTGTTGCCACTGAGCTATGTATTTACTGGTTGAAACACAGAGACGTATCATACAAACATCTAGTATAATACCTTGAAAGGAAGTCTGCACTGTCAAATTCTAATGGGTACACATCTCAAAGAATGGTTCTGTATTGTCTACCAGATGCATGGGAGCTCACTGTGCCAAATGTGATACACTTGACTAAAACATCCCAAGCTGACATAGGTATCAGAAGTATGGATAACAACACATACCATACACCTCACTATTATGAGTGGATTCACTACACACAATTGGGTATTGGATGCATCTGACACATGTAATATCAATGGATATTGTCTGAAGCATCTGTAATTGATGTGTGAATTAAGAAGTGATACATTGTAATGAGTAGTACAGAAATATGGAAGACTGATGGCAATGCATCTACTATATCCATGTGCACAGAAACTACACCAGTGCAAAGTAAGGTGTCAATGATCGGGCATGCTGTCAATGTAATATTGTACATATTACAAACAATGCATAGAGCGCCCTCTATAAGTACAATTCAAAACTCAGCATGTGCCACATACTGTCCCCCTGATGTTGCCAGTCCAAATGTTATACTGCCAAAAAATCCTGACATAAATCCATATGTGTTCATGCAAATTATCATGTGATAATACTGCCGCAATGTAGTGGTATGTCTGTGATGCAGTACAGTCACACTATAGCTGTACCTAAGCTACAATTACATTTCATAGGTTCATAGGAAAGTACTAGGCTAATGGCCAAAGAGCTCATAGAGGCCTAGCCAGATTTAACCTGAGTTTAGCAACTTTCAATAGCTAGGTGAACGAAGTTCACAGAGGAATGAACCTACTGCCTCATTCCATGAGAGACATGGGTGCCACCCCAAGAGTAAATTTACGATCACACATCCATTGATTTAGGTTGTGCTTGAAGTGGGTCAGGGAAAGGATTTGCTTTTCATGAATAGGACACTTGTCCCAGAGCAGAGGTAGTCTCTGAGAGATATATCTATCTGTGCAGCATGATTTATTTATGTCAGAGGCTAGGTTAAGATCAGTGGAATGCTTGACCTTTGTGTAGTTTGATTTACAAATGTGCAACATTTCCATCAGAGCCAGGTCAGACACTGCCCTATATGCCAGACACAGATCACCCCTTAGTAGTCTGTTTCTCTCCATACCTCTGGCATCAATCATTTGTGTATGTTAATCCTTTCGGCAGTATACCAGTAATGTTCACGGATTCAGTGATTGCCCCCAGTTTGCAGTCGTTGCAAACTTAGTCAGACAAAGACAGTCTACTTTTGCGTTGTCTTCTGATACATAAGGACCAAACAGGAAACAGCCTAGTACAAAAACCTGTGGCATGCTCCTGTTGACTGTCCACTTGCTAGAGGAGAATTCACCCACTTTGACAGTATATGTTCTGTTGGCGAGCCACTTGGCTGCCCACCTAGTAATGCAGGGGTTTATGCCCAGTTGAGAGAGTTTTTCTACAATACCTGATTGGGGAATTGTCTCAAATGCCTTGGCCAGGTCAAGTTAGGTGGGATTCACAGTCTTTTCCTCATCCATGGCATTGGTGACCTTCTTAGCCAACTGGATTTAACAGACATGATCTACCCTTAGCAAATCAGAATTGATTCGGTTCCAGAGTTGGGAGATTATATTCATAGGTTCATAGGTTCATACTAGGCTATCTGCCCTAGGGCATTTATAAGCCTAGCCAGAGTGTGTTTGGCTTTCACCACCCATTTTAAATGAATTGATTACCTATGTCCTTGTTGATAATGTCCATAATGATTATTTCCATGGCCTTACTGATGAGGCTATTTAGGCATATGTGTCTATAATTTACTGTGTATGTTGATGGTCCTCCCTAGTGCAGAGTCTACTGGAACATAGCTTGTCTGGAGGCTGTGGTTAAACAGAGATCCAGCTAGATCTGCTGGGTTATGTCTGAAGTTATTTAAAAAGCAACCTTAGTTTTTGTCACTGCCCACTAATGTCATGTTTTTAGCCTTAGAGAGGGGTAAGATGACCTGCTCTCTTGAAATAATAGACTGAGAAATGGTGGCATGTATACTTTGGGTGACGATCAGCAGAGACAGGGTTGAAATTTGATCCAAATCTGTCAGCTAGCATATTATCTCTTTCCTCTAGCTGAGCCCGGGTGGTGCTATCCACGACCAGCTCTGTGCATAACTGGGTATTCCCCTTAAGATTTCAGATGTAGTTACAAAATATGTTGGGTATGAATTATATGCAATACAGTGGAACTATTGACACTATCATACAACTCAACCTAGTTCATGTCATTGTATCAGTTGTATATAATATGCCTATATGTTTATCAGTAGAAATGTGTGTGTGAGAGCCTTGACACCATATATGAACACATTACAACTGAGGTGGATGAGGTCCCTGTAGAACAGTTAATGACACAAATGCTGATAGTCCCACAATGCTGTTGTGGAACACATAAATAAGCCTTGTGAATAGCAAAACAATTATACATACAATGAATTCCGCAAGGATGCAAGTGAATCTGAACATGTCATATGTTTGTATATATAACAGCATTACAACATGTGGATGAACCCAGGAGTATGTGCCCATGTAATCATTATGACGTAATATTGTATGACAGGTAATATTTTCAGATACTAGGTGTACACATGCACACCTATGCCATTCTGCATCTGTCACTGTGATGGCTGAATGAGAACTGTGTAGAATGTTGATATACTCCATTACAAGATTACATGCTTTGGTAAGGCAACAATATGCAGAGCATCATTCCATGTCAACAGTCCTCAGAAGGCACATTACCACAGCTGCTATGGAAGGAACATGTAACCAAATGGCAACAGCGACCATCAACACAGTAGTTAAAAAAATAGATTGGAATACACTGTTATAAGAATACAGTACACCCACACCTCAACACAGCACATGTGGATGATAATAACATTGATATGCGGAATGTTGAGAGGGTCATAATGCATTACTAGGCTAACAATCAAGAACACATAAAATCCTAACCATTGTTATACCATTTAAACCCAGGTCTCTATAGCTATGTGATCGAAGATAGTAGAGGTATGTGTTTGATTGTACTATGTGCTGCCTCTTTCTGTATGTGACATATGCATCACCCCATGACAGAAATAGTAATCACACATCCAGTGATCTTGAGATTGCTTACACAGAGTAAGGTAGGGGCTCTGCTTCATGGTGTGTGTGTGTGTGTGTGTGTGTGTGTGTGTGTGTGTGTGTGTGTGTATCTTTGAGATGACATCACAGAGAGAATGTTATGTGTACAGAGGGAACAATGGAGATTTAATTCATGGAACTATGTAAAATGTCCTTCTGAGTAGAAGTCAAATAAAAAGAGATTCAAAAATTCATACAATGATGGTAACATACTATCAAACACAAACCAGATGACTGAGGTCAGATTTGAATAAATACCCGGGGAGGTATACAAGCTGAATTTCATATAACACAAGACATAACAGATGTCTAACTTTAGCACTGTCAGAATGTAGTTTATAGAGGATGACATTCTCATTGTCTGCTGAGAAGAAGAAGATGTTTGGGAAGAGTGTCTGATATAGATCTGGACTCAACATCCCAATTTAAAATTGTCTCCAAACTGATAGTTGAATGAACACACGCACAAGTTGACTGCTGTGAGATTAGAACCCCTACCTATGTAGATATACAAGCTAGAGAACACAATACTTAATGCTCATGCCAACCCCTACCTATGTAGATATACAAGCTAGAGAACACAATACTTAATGCTCATGCCAACAAAAACATCTACATTTAACACTCTTAGAGTGCACTTTATAGGGGATGACATCATCTGTGTATGCTGAGAAGAAGATGTGAGGATTGTGTGACATAGATGTGGACTGACATCCCAGGGGAAAATTATCTGCAGACTGGTAGCTAAATGAACACACACACATTCAAGCTGCCTGCTGGGAGATTAGAATCTCTATTTACCAAATTTATAGAAGCTAGAGAACACAGTACTTAATGCTAGTGCCACAGAACAAATCTAACTTTAACAATGTCAGAGTCTACTTTATAGAGGATGACATCATCATTGCCAGCTGATAAGATGATGTTTGGGAGTAGTGCCCGATACAGATGACTTATATAGATGTGGACTCAAACATTCCAATGCAAAATTATCTCTAGACTGAGGGTTGAATGAACACACACAAGTTCACTACTATGAGATTAGAACCCCTGTCTGTCTAGTTACACAAGCTACAGAACAGAGTACTTAGTGCTTGCACCAACACAAGCATTCAAGTTTAGCATCTCAGAATGCATTTTATAGGGGATGACACCATCAGTGTCTGCTGAAAATAAAATAATCTGAGGATTGTGTGACATAGATGTGGACTCACATCCCAGTATAAAATTGTCTCCAGACTAATAGTTGAATGAACACACAGAAACACACACACACACACACACACACACACACACACACACACACACACACACACACACACACACACACACACACACTGAAGTTGACTGCTGGGAAATTAGAATCCCTGCTTACCTAGTTTACAGAAGCTAGAGAACACAGTACTTAATGCTAGCACCTAAATCTGACTTTAACAATATGAAATCACACTTTATAGAGGATAACATCATCAGTGTATAGTGAGCAGATGATGTTGGGAGGGGTCTATGAAATTGCTTTGGAGTCATGTATCTGTACAAAACTATGTTCTGAATTATACTTGAGTGAGGACAACAAGACCACACACACACACACACACATACACATACATACACATACAAACACACACACATGCGCGTGCGCACACACACACACACACACACACACACACACACACACACACACACACACACACACACACACACACGCACACTGAAGTTGACTGCTGGGAGATTAGAATCCCTATTTACCTAGTTTACAGAAGTTAGAGAACACAGTACTTAACGCTAGCACCTAAATCCGACTTTAACAATATGAGATCACCCTTTATAGAGGATGACATTATTAGTGTATGGTGAGCAGATGAAGTTGGGCGGGATCTATGAAATTGTTTTACCATCATGTACCTGTACAAAACAATTTTCTGAATGATACTTGAGTGAGGAGAACAGGACCACACACAGGTGCACACACACACCCACACACACGCACACACACACACACACACACAGTGTCACAGTGCTCTTTATAGAGGATGACATAATCATAGTGTCGCATGTAACATACACTGTTATGAGACTTGTGTATAAAGCCAGTATGTGTGATATGATTGTGTGATTGCAGTTTGCCAAAATACTTTTAAATATATTCTGGTAACTTGGGTGAAATAAGCTGTCATGAATGCATATTGCAGAACTGAGCCATGCATGTATCTGTTTCTCAGAAAGCTGACGTAATTTGCATATGCACACTATGTACCTGCACAGTCCCATACAATGAATACCAGGCTTCATGTAACAACATTAAACTCCAATGCTTTTATATTATATTTATTCCATATTTCAGATATAAGAGCCTTGCATTTGAATAGCTGGTTTAATTTTCCTTGGGAAAATTCAGATATTTTCAGTGTATGTTACTGGCTATGTTTGCATCTAAGATTTACAGTAGTTGCACTTTGCTACATTGTGTATATCAAATGGCAGTTAATACACAAATAGAATGTGCAACTTATCCAGTAAGTAATGGACAGGTTAGGTGGACCAGCTGGTTCTTAGTCACCAAAATCTTAATAAATAGGTGTTATTTTAGCACTCATTTCCAGTGGATCTGTATGTTTTACATTGATATGCATGGCAATAAAATGAATATTTGCTGTCATGGTATTTTATTGCCATTTCTGGCAAACATGTTCTATTGTTGAAATATAGTTTATTCACGGTTTTGCTATGCATATTTCAGTAATGCAATGAATGATCATATTTTTAATGCATGTTATTTCGTGACAGCTTCATGTAGCCTGTAAAGACATTTAGACATTTGAAGAGCGGTGATAGATGGAAACTACAAGGTTCACCTACATTATTCATTTCCATCCATAATGCAGAATCTACTAATGCAACTTAAATTCTGGATTCAAATTCTGCTTCTTCTAGTTTATAAGTTGTGAGGTCTGTACATTTTTTTTTTGCACATTATTAACAAGATAGGTCCCACTAGAGTTAAAGACTCAGTTACAATGCAAAGGTGCAGAGTACAGCACAAAACATCATCTCGTATAGCATTTGGGGTCTATATCACAAACTTGAAAGATAAAAAGTGCAAACACTCTTTTATTGAACACTAAAAACCAAAACCACTAAATATCGAAGACAAGGAACAGCGATCTCGGCAGAAAAAAAAAATCCAAACACAAAAAGTGGGGGGGGGGCTTCACCCCCACACCTCCCCTACTTAAATATATCAACTTTGAGATTGAGCCACAGTGGAACAAATGGAAAAATCCCAAAAACGGGCCAGTGATTTTTTTTCCGTGGCAAAAAAAATCGCTGTTCCGTGTCTTCAATATTTAGTTCTTTTGGTTTTTAATGTTCGATAGAAGAGCACTCGCTCTTTTTATCTTTTGAGTTTGTGATATAGTCCCTAGCATTTGTTACTGTTACACAAATATTTATTTACTTTATTTTATTTATTTATTTTACGTTTGTTTACTGGGAAAGTCCGACTGGGCATGAATCACATTTTCAGTGGAGGCCCGGGGAGAAAAGCTCCACAAAGGTTAGTACAGTAAATGCAATACACAAGTTTTTAAAGTTCAATACAAAAGAAAGAAAGGAGCTGTTGTATGCTAATGCAATAAAATAAGCATAGAATAAGTATACAATATAAGACAACATTATGTGAAAAATATACAATACAGTTGTAGGACATTTCATTCAGTTATATGGCTACATTCGTACAATGGTTAATAAAATAAAACACAAGTTGTTTAAGTACAGAACATAGAAAGAAACTGTTGTAAGCTTGCACAGTAATTTCAACATATGTAATATAGATAATAAATCAACATAAATAATAAAAAATCATTGTAGTAATGAAGGAACTCCTCTCTGGATCGTTTGCTGTCCTCGTGTAGCAGTTAGTGCTCTGCATTGTGGTAGCAGCAGTCTCTCAGTTCGCATCTGAATCATGGCAGAATATAAACAAGTGGTGGGTTCACTTTGGGGTTGTGGGTTGGCATAATGGTTAAGGTGTTCACTTTACGTACATTGGGTATAGGGTTTAACTCTCACCTTTTGGAAGCAGGGCTAGGCTTAAAAAGGCCCCCCTAGCATCACTAACCTAGTAATTACCTATGGAAAAAAAATTAATCCGTCAAACACTTAACCTTCGCTAATTAGCTGAAGACTCATATTCTAAAACACATCTGTCCCTAAATCTAACATTTGCATGATGAAAGTGTATATCCATTCCTACAAAATGGTGCCTACTTTGCCACATATGTATTAAATAAACATGATTGGTATTCATAAGTATTATGTTTAAGTTCCATATGGCTTTTATCTGGATAACACCACAATTCAGACCCCAACAGAATTAATAAAAAGGCACAAGACAGGTATATCATCATATATGTATAGCAAAGTTATGCAAATGATGTAGGTCACCCTCCCTCACCTCACAAAACTTCCATGTGCAGTATGCAAAATGTCATGGAGGAAAATCGTCATGTCAGTCCAAGTGTGGATGAATGAAGGGAAAAGAAAAAATTACATCCCCAAAACTCAGCAAAGCACTGATGTTGTGCTCAGCAGAAGCCAGTAACATGATTTAGAAACCTGCAGTAGAGTTCTGAAGGAGAATGCTTTTACTGACATAAGCAGCTACAGATAACCACACTCTAGTATCAGCCACATGCATGCAGGGGATATTAAACCCTCCAAATGTAGTCAACAATCTCTCTCTGATCCCTGCACTAAGCATATATAAATCAACCCTTCCGCACACTCGCACGGAAAAGGAGGCACTTCCTTCCATGAATCATTCACCGGTACGTCTGCAGTGCAATCAGGTTTATAGGTTCATAGGTGTGTACTAGGCTAATGGCCCTGGATCCTTTACAAGCCTAGCCCATTATTTTGCTCTGCTGATATGATATCCTGTTATATCCACGTTTGTCATATATTTTTATCTTGGTTCATGTTACCTACTTCATGGATGAGATGTACAATGATTATCAAGGCCTTAGCCTGGAGTACTTACCAGGGAATTTGCTTCCCATTAATAGGTGTGTACTAGGCTAATGGCCCTGGATCCTTTACAAGCCTAGCCCATTATTTTGCTCTGCTGATATGATATCCTGTTATATCCACGTTTGTCATATATTTTTATCTTGGTTCATGTTACCTACTTCATGGGTGAGATGTACAATGATTATCAAGGCCTTAGCCTGGAGTACTTACCAGGGAATTTGCTTCCCATTAATAGGTGTGTACTAGGCTAATGGCCCTGGATCCTTTACAAGCCTAGCCCATTATTTTGCTCTGCTGATATGATATCCTGTTATATCCACGTTTGTCATATATTTTTATCTTGGTTCATGTTACCTACTTCATGGGTGAGATGTACAATGATTATCAAGGCCTTAGCCTGGAGTACTTACCAGGGAATTTGCTTCCCATTAATAGGTGTGTACTAGGCTAATGGCCCTGGATCCTTTACAAGCCTAGCCCATTATTTTGCTCTGCTGATATGATATCCTGTTATATCCACGTTTGTCATATATTTTTATCTTGGTTCATGTTACCTACTTCATGGGTGAGATGTACAATGATTATCAAGGCCTTAGCCTGGAGTACTTACCAGGGAATTTGCTTCCCATTATCTCTTCTGGCCTACAATATTATTATTATCACACTCCTTATATAAAAAATTCATCGCAGCCACCTCCCTTGTACCTCTTAAAATATCACATAGGTCTGCCTTTTAGTTAACTCTTAAATTATTGTTTAGTTTTTTTATATCATTCTCTTCTAAACACAATATCCTGTCTCTCTAACAACTCCTCATACCCAACTACATTTTAAATCCCTCTTTTTCTTCCTGATTACGTATTCTTTTTAAATTTCCCTTTAAATATTTAAATACCATCCACCATTCAGTTTGGTAAATATAACACTGTCTCATAATTCCCTGAATCTTCCAGAGCTCTTCTGTTTCCTTCTTCCATGTCTCTTCCATAGACCATTTAGCAGTCGATCTCTTTATACCCCTCCCTGTTTTAATAATGACCTCCTCTAGCCCATCTGTCACAGTCTTTTTCTCCCAACCCTTGTCATTGCTAAAAGCTCATGTTTCCCATCTGCATATAATCCAGTTTCATACATTCCTCACACATTTTGGCATTCTTTGCTTCCCTCCCTCCCTTTTCCATATAGGTTAATTAAAATCACCTGTCATTATAATGTTCATAATAACCGTCAGAAACTTCCTAACATCCTCAAACAATCTAAACCTGTCCTTGTATGCCACATAGGAATAAATAACTATTAACCTAACTACCCTTCCTTTCAACCTAAACTTTATATCCATTCTTCTTCTTTGTCTAATATTTTAAACATTCAGAATACTGTTTCCCTGAATAATACTGGCAGACTTGAGCATCTCTTCACCCTCTGCCTCTTTATAATCCTTCCGTCCCATAATAAATCTGGCTGCTGCCTTTTCTACTTTACTGTACATTTTGCAAACAAATAATGCCTTGTATATTTTGTTTACATAATTTATAATCAACAGCCCCCAGACATTACTAATCATACCATTCATCAATAAAATAATGGGAATATTATCTCTCTCCTTAGCTTTTCACTTTTTTTCATTTTCTTTCTGTTTGATACAATCATGTTATAAAACCTTCAGTGTCCATTAAACAAATCTTCCCAGAATCTACACTATTTCCCCAACACCCCCTGTACATAAAATGTCATACTGATTTACTACTGGTATTTTTAACTTTCAGTCACTTACTGTTATATTAGGTGATAAACAAATACACAGAAAACTAAAAAGTATAATGGGGGATGAGCAGTTCACATTCAGATCAGGATGCAGCACAACTGATGCAATGTTTGCAGTGAAACAGATAGTTGAGAGGAAGTTAGGGATGAGGAAAGAGTCCATCAGGACACTCTTAGTCTTGGAGAAAGCATATGAAAAGGTCCTAAGAAAGCTGCTTTGGACAGTTCTGCAATGACTGGAAGTCCCAGAAGCATTGGTAGAATTAGGGCAGGCTATGTACAAGGTCCCAATGACACAAGTACAGTGGAGACTGAGATGAGTTCCTATTGAGAGTTGGGGTACATCATTGTTCAGCTCTGAACCCACCTCTGTACGTACTGGTAATGGACTAAATTAGCTATCAGGTCAAATGGTCCAGATCAACAAAGCTGCTGTATGCAGAAGACATGGCATTAAAAGCTGACTCTGAACAATAACTGCACCAAATGGTAGGGAAATGAAATACAAAAACTGAAGACACATGGAAGGAAACGGAGTACAGACAAGATGGTTGACAGGGTAGCAAAGGGTGGAAATCAGAAGAAGCTGAACATTCAGATGGAATTAACAACAGTGGAAGGGAATACCAGCTTCTCATATCTGGAAGGGGTGGTTCAGTACTAGTAAAGTTTGAATGCGGACATCAAAGCTGGAATAAAAAGGGCTGCAGCTGACTGGCACCGAGCATTAGGGTCAGTGTGAGACAGAAGAATGTCAAAAAAGCTGAAAAATACAGTGTGCCAAACAGTGGTACGATCAGTACATCTCTATGGTACAGAAACCTGGACAATGAAGGCAGAGAACTGAGGAAGCTAGAGGTCATGGCGAGGAAGTACCTGAGATAGGTTATAGGATGCATGCTGTGGGGTAAATGAAGGAATGATAAAATTAGATCAAATGCCAAAACAGCTCCAATTGCTGAGAAAGTCAAAGAGAACAATTACAGGGGTTTGGGCATGTGTCCCGAAAAGCAGAATATATTTTGCTGAAAAAGATTTGGGATAGACATGAAGAAGGCAGGAGAAAATGTGGATGTCCAGCAAAGAGATAATATGATCATGTAGGGGAAGGCTGCTGACAGTCAGACATGACATCACAGAAGGTAGGAGAGAGGCACTTAATCAAGAGAGGTGGTGACAGCTGACAAAGCACTCCAACCCATATAGAAAATGAGAAATGGCACTGAATCAAGAGAGGTGGTGACAGCTGACAAAGCACTCCAACCCATAAAGAAAATGGGAGAACTGGGGTTGATGATGATCGTGGTGGTGATTTGCTCATTTTAAAATAAAGCACTTTCATTGTTCATTTAGTGTATATCACCTTCTTTCATATTGTTCTCAGAACTTTGTTTGATTTTTTTGCCTGTAATATCCCCCATTCATATCACACATGCCCCCTTCATTAATGTCAGTCTCAGTGCTTTTCTCATTATTTTAAATGTCATAATCACTGCCAACAGTCAAACCATACATGGTTACATGTGTTAGATTTACTACATGCATCTTTTATAGTATGGCCACTCCCCATACTGATTATATATTTTATATGGAAACATACTACTTGGGATGACCATACTGATTACATATTTTATAGGAACAGATACTGCTTGGAATAACCACACTGATTATATATTTTATATGGACAGAGAATACTTGGAATGACCATTCTTATTATATATTTTATAGGGAAAGACACTACTTGGATTGACCATACTGATTATATATTTTATAGGGACAGACACTACTTGAAATGACCATACTGATTATATATTTTATATGGACAAACACTACTTGGAATGACCATACTGATTATATATTTTATATGGACAGACACTGCTTGGAATGACCATACATATTATATATTTTATAGGGACACACACTACTATGAAAGGCCATACTGCTTATATATTTTATATGGACAGAAACTGCTTGGAATGACCATACTGATTATATACTTTATATGGACAGACTCTACTTGGAATGACCATAATGATTATTTATTTTATAGGGACAGACACTACTTGGAATGACCATACTGATTATATATTTTATATGGACAGACACTGCTTGGAATGACCATACATATTATATATTTTATAGGGACACACACTACTATGAAAGGCCATACTGCTTATATATTTTATATGGACAGACACTGCTTGGAATGACCATACTGATTATATATTTTACAGGGACAGACACTACTTGGAATGACCATACTGATTATATACCTTATATGGACAGACATTGCTTGGAATGACCATACTGATTATATGTTTTATACGGACAAAAACTACTTGGAATGACAATACTGGTTATATATTTTATATGGACAGACACTAATTGGAATGACCATACTGATTATATATTTTATATTTACAGACACTACTCAGAATGACCATACTGATTATATATTTTATAGGGACAGACACTACTTTGAATGACCATACTGATAATATATTTTATATGAACAGGCACTGCTTGGAATGACCATGCTGGTTATATATTTTATAGGGACTGACACTACTTTGATTTACTATACTGATTATATATTTTATATGGACAGACACTGCTTGGAATGACCATACTGATTATATATTTTATAGGGACAGACACTACTTGGAATGACCATACTGATTATATATTTTATATGGACAGACACTGCTTGGAATGACCATACTGATTATATATTTTATATGGACCAACACAGCTTGGAATGACCATACTGATTATATATTTTACAGGGATAGACACTACTTGGAATGATCATACTGATTATATATTTTACAGGGATAGACACTACTTGGAATGACCATACTGATTATATATTTTACAGGGATAGACACTACTTGGAATGACCATACTGATTATATATTTTATCGGTACAATCACTACTTGGACTGACCATACTGATTATATATTTTACATGGACAGACACTACTTGGAATGACCATACTGATTATATATTTTATATGGACAAACACTGCTTGGAATGACCATACTGATTATATATTTTATATGGACAGAAACTGCTTGCAATGACCATACTGATTATATATTTTATATGGACATACACTAC
The DNA here is from genome assembly GCF_019279795.1 of Protopterus annectens. Taxonomy (NCBI): domain Eukaryota; kingdom Metazoa; phylum Chordata; order Ceratodontiformes; family Protopteridae; genus Protopterus; species Protopterus annectens. The sequence goes on from NC_056726.1 coordinate 1,449,614,784, forward strand.
TTGGAATGACCATTCTTATTATATACTTTATAGGAAAAGACAGTACTTGGAATGACCATACTGATTATATATTTTATAAGGACAGACACTACTTTGAATGACCATACTGATTATATATTTTATATGGACAGACACTACTTGGAATGACCATTCTTATTATATATTTTATAGGGAAAGACACTACTTGGAATGACCATACTAGTTATATATTTTATAAGGACAGACACTACTTTGAATGACCATACTGATTATATATTTTATAAGGATAGACACTACTTGGAATGACCATACTGATTATATATTTTTAATGGACAGGCACTACTTGGAATGACCATACTGATTATATATTTTCTATGTACAAACACTGCTTGGAATAACCACACTGATTATATATTTTATATGGACAGAGAATACTTGGAATGGCCATTCTTATTATATATTTTATATGGATAGACACTGCTTGGAACAACCATACTGATTATATCTTTTATATGGACAGACACTGCTTGGAATGACCATACTGATTATATATTTTATACGGACAGACACTGCTTGGAATGACCATGCTGATTATATATTTTATATGGACAGACACTACTCAGAATGACCATACTGATTATATATTTTATAGGGATAGACACTACTTTGAATGACCATACTGATAATATATTTTATATGAACAGACACTGCTTGGAATGACCATACTGATTATGTATTTTATATGGACAGACACTGCTTGGAATGACCATACTGATTATATATTTTATATGGACAGGCACTGCTTGGAATGACCATACTGATTATATATTGTATATGGACAGACATTGTATGGAATGACCATACTGATTATATATTTTATATGGACAGGCACTGCTTGGAATGACCATACTGATTATATATTTTATAGGAACTTACACTGCTTGGAATGACCATACTGATTATATATTGTATATGGACAGACATTGTATGGAATGACCATACTGATTATATATTTTATATGAACAGACACTACTTAGAATGACCATACTGATTATATATTTTATATGGACAGACACTGCTTGAAATGATCATATGGATTATATTTTTTATATGGACAGCCACTACTTGGAATGACCATACTTATTATATCTTTTGTATGGACAGATACTACTTGGAATGACCATAGTGATTATATATTTTATAAGGACAGACACTACTTGGAATGATCATACTGATTATATATATTTGAGTGACAGACAAAACTTTGAATAACTATACTGATTATATATTTTATTTGGACAAACACTGCTTGGAATTATAATACTAATTATCAATTTTATAGGGAGAGGCACTATTAGGAATGACCATATTGATTATATATTTTATATAGACAGTCACTCCTTGGAATTACCTTTCTTAAGACACTACTTGGATTTACCATCCTAATTATATATTTTATAAGGACAGACACTACTTTGAATGACCATTCTGATTATATTTTACATGGATAGACACTACTTGGAATGACCATACTGATTATATATTTTGTACGGACAGACACTGCTTGGAATGACCATACTGATTATATATTTCATATGGACAAACACTGCTTGGAATAACCATACTGATTATATATTTCATATGGACATCCACTACTTGAGATGACCATACTGATTAAAACTTCTTGGAATGACCATACTGATTTTATATTTTATATGGATAGACACTACTTGGAATGACCATACTGATTAGAAATTTTATATGCAAAGACACTGCTTGTAATGACCATACTGATTATATATTTTACATGGACAGACACTACTTGGAATGACCATACTGATTATATATTTTATATGGGCAGACACTGCCTGGAATGACCATACAGATTATATATTTTATATGGACAGAGACTGTTTGGAATGACAGTTTCTCACTGGATTTCAGGTCCCAGAAGGCCATACTATAACCCCCGCTGTAAATCCTTCCACCATCGACCATACTTACAGTACTAGATCCAATCCAACATCTTGTTCAGTCTATCAACATCTCAACCCCAGGCACATTAGTTCTAGATCCAAACACACTACCACAACCTAATAAACAAATTCCTGAAGTTTATCACCAAGTATAGACTCAACCTAATACTTGGTGGTGATATTCACCCCAACCCTGGCCCACTCACTTCAGATACACATGCCCCCTCTACTTGCAATCTAAGCTACAAACCTACAATTAATAGGCCAACTAACTCTCTCCTAGTCTGTCATCTCAATATTAGAAGCATTAATAACAAGGTACATGAATTGTATGCACTTCTGGATGTCCACTCCCCTGAGATTATCTGAAACCTGGTTAAAACCTAACACTAAAGACAATGAAGTGTTACCACCTGAGTTCAACATACACAGGCTGGATTGTGCTTCAAGGAAGGGGGGTTGGGTCGCTGTACTCTTTAAATCTGAGTTGAATGTCACCATAGATGTAATACAACCACCTCAGATTAATAACTCAGAAATTCTTGCCACCAAATTGCAACTTAATAAAAATAAATGCATTAATATCATCTGTATGTACATTCCCCCAGGTAACAATATATCTACATTTGAAGATATCCTGCACTGGCTATCATGTCACTACCCTCAAGGAACCCTACTACTTGGAGACTTTAACATAGACTGGGGCACCTGTTCCTCAGAATCCCAAACCACCCATATTAACCTGCATGCATTTACACAAATCATATCCACCCCTACCAGGATAGGTAAACGCAACCAAAAAGAAAGCATACTTGACTGGGTACTTATAAATAGTCACCCCCAACTGTACACATCTGGTACCTCCCTGATGGCCTAAGTGACCACCTTTTCACATAGGTAATTAAGCACAAAACCATTACTTCCCAACAACCCTTACGCAGAAAGGTTAGAAACAATAAAAACTTTGACCCTGCCAAATTCTAACAAGAACTAAACTCAAGTAATTGGTCTATTCTAAAACACCTCCCCTTAGAAAAAGCAGTAGCATACTTTAACAACAAATTCCTTGAGATCCTTGATTTGCATGCACCTGTTTGTTCAAACAGAACCAAGGCAAAAACTGCAACATGGCTTTCTAAAGAGTCTAAACTCAAAATTATCCTTAGAAACAAAGCATGGGCATTATGGCATTCTTCTAAAGACCCTCAAGATCACATTAAATACAGGCAATCCAGGAACGAAACCAAAAAATCAATTTTACAAGACAAAAAACAATACTACTGTAATTTACAGACAGTAAATCAAAATAACCCTCAGAGGTTTTGTGCAGGTTTAAATAATCTACTACAGAAAAATAACACACAGGCTCCAAGGAAACCAACGATACCAAGTCCAATGCAATATTCCACAAACCACTTTCAAAAACAATTTAATGAAGCGCTTTTCGTCACCTTATTAAGGTGACTTCTTCAGATTACATTAAATAAGCAACACATAACCTTTAAATAGTAAAAAACAATCACATGATTCCACTTAAGTAGTGCAATGATTCAACAAAAAATAGTACCTTATTAAAACTTTAAAATATCTTGTAAAAGTTTTAAATAAACAAAAGTTGTAATATTACATTTGTTGTACTGCCAACTAATCCAACATGTAAAAACAACGTATGGAGACATATGAGAAATATATACAAATATATAATATATATATATAAAAACATATGAAACATCTTTCGCACCTGTAAACAATAATGAAGACGTTTGAGCTTGTATGAATCCAAACATGACAGTGTATAAACCATGGCATTAGAATAATAACATATAGTTACCCCTGACCTTGATTCGAAGAAATATATATGTAGAAATGTTTACTTCCTGTCTAAGCTTTTTAATCTTAGAATACATTGTATATTACAATGGTCATTAAGACCTGGTTCAGCAAAAGCATTTAGTTTAATTTGCCATGTTAGTTCACATTCTTCCAAAATTAAATTATAAGGGCCACCTCGGATGTTAGACTGGATTTGATCTATTGCCATAAAGCTAAATTAATGCCCCCCATTTTCCATGCAATGCCTAGCCAAAGCATTTGTATTTTTATTTGTGTTTATTGCATAATTATGTTCGTAGACTCTATCTCTTAGTCTACGCTCTGTTTTCCCAATGTAAAATGCTTTACATGAGGAACAGAGTGCAACATATGCTACCATTTTAGAATTACAATTTAAGTTATATTTAATATTGTACTTTATACCATTGGTAATAAATGAGTTGCCAGTGGTCACAAATTTACACATACTGCAACATCCGCAAATAGACATACCTGGCCGTCTGTTGAGACTCCTACTCGTGTTGGACTCTAAAATTGATTTCAAATTGGTACCTCTCTTAAATATGATCTTAGGAGTTTCATCAAATTTATCTGCTATCATTTTATCAAGCCTTAATATTTCCCAGTTTTTATATATTATAATTCTGATAAGTGCACTATCAGCACTGAATCGAGTAATGAAACTATGTTCAAAAGCATTAGTAGATTTACTACGCTTTATTACACCAATCTCACAATTCACACATAGATCAAATCCAGTCTAACATCCGAGGTGGCCCTTATTATTTAATTTTGGAAGAATGTGAACTAACATGGCAAATTAGACTAAATGCTTTTGCTGAACCAGGACTTAATGACCATTGTAATATACAATGTATTCTAAGATTAAAAAGCTTAGACAGGAAGTAAACATTTTTACATATACATTTCTTCGAATCAAGGTCAGGGGTAACTATATGTTATTATTCTAATGCCATGGTTTATACACTGTCATGTTTGGATTCATAGAAGCTCAAACTTCTTCATTATTGTTTACAGGTGCGAAAGATGTTTCATATGTTTTTATATATATTTTTTATATATTTGTATATATTTCTCATATGTCTCCATAAGTTGTTTTTACATGTTGGATTAGTTGGCAGTACAACAAATGTAATATTACAACTTTTGTTTATTTAAAACTTTTACAAGATATTTTAAAGTTTTAATAAGGTACTATTTTTTGTGGAATCATTGCACCACTTAAGTGGAATCATGTGATTGTTTTTTACTATTTAAAGGTTATGTGTTGCTTATTTAATGTAATCTGAAGAAGTCACCTTAATAAGGTGACGAAAAGCGCTTCATTAAATTGTTTTTGAAAGTGGTTTGTGGAATACTGCATTGGTCTTGGTATCGTTGGTTTCCTTGGAGCCTGTGTGTTATTTTTCTGCAGTTTAAACAGTATTTGAGTTTTGTAAATAATCTACTACATCCTGGACAAACTTCAACCCCAATCCATGCTGCAACTATTGATAAAACCCCTAAGATGTTTCTGATAGTTTTAACCAATTCTTTACTGAGACAATTCAAGCCCTAGCTAGCCAACTACCTCCTAGCTCCCCTGGTCCTGAAAGTAGCACCCCTAGAAACCTACTCGCATTCAGCTTCCAACCAGTCGCCACTTCACTTATCCGTACCTTGATCAAAAAATTAAAACCCACTACACTTTCTGCTGATCAACTCCCTGCCAAGTACCTACAAAAATCAGCTGATGCTATTGCTTACCCCGTCTCAATACTAATCAATCGAACCACAGTAGAAGCTAAAATTCCCACCATCTGGGAAATATCCTATGTAATCCCACTTCACAAAGGAGGCAGCTCTACTGAATTCTCCAATTATAGTCCAATAGCTATACTCTCTCCACTTGCGAAGATTATGGAAAAATGTATTCATAGACAACTTATGCACCACCTAATCCAGAATCACCTTATGGCAGACACTCAGCATGGCTTCCGTCCTCATCACAGCACTACTTCATCCCTCCTAACCTTTACCAACACCATAAACCATAATCACAACAATAATTATATATCCTCAGCCCTCTTCTTGGATCTTTCCATGGCATTCAATATGGTTGATCACCAACTTTTAATCCACACACTGCAAACATTCTGTCTAGATACTGGAGCAGTGCAGTGGTTTCAATCCTACCTGAATGGTCGACAGCAGGCTATCCTATGGCAGAACAAACTCTCTAACCTTCTACCTAACACCCTTGGAGTACCACAAGGCTCTATACTAGGGCCCTTGCTGTTCTCCATCTTCATTAACAACCTTTATACTGTCATCCCAAAAGTCAGCTTTATCCAATATGCTGATGACTCTACTCTGATTTGCTCAGCCACATCTCCAGTAGAGTTATGGTCAGCTATCCAGACCACTTTTAATACAATAGAAAACTGGCTTTCTGAACACTGTCTGATCCTAAATCCCCAAAAAACTAAAATGCTGTTATTTTCACCAACACATAGGTCTACCACTTTCACCTTTACCATAAAATCAAATGATGACACAATAATCTCCCCTGACCCCTCTACAAAACTGTTAGGTGTCATCATAGACAATAATCTAAAATTTGACATACATATTAACCAAACTATCAAAACCATCAATAAAAAACTAGGGTCACTTTACAGAGTAAAAGCCTTCCTAACCCCTCCAGCTAAAATTGCCATAGCTCGCTCACACCTTCTTTCAACCCTTCTGTATGCATCCCCTCTACTCTTGAATTTAAACAAGACTGTCCTTAACAAACTCTCAATTTGCTACAACCACATTGCCAGGTTTGCCACTGGGCTGCCTTTTAGGACACATCATTGCATCAATCTAAATCAGCTTGGGTGGCTTGAACTACCCAGCCTAATCCAGTATAACCAACTGATTATGGCCTATAAAATCCTCTATAATCCGGACAATACTCCTGCACTTAAAAATATTATCACCCCCTATAACAATCCTAGACTGCTTCTATCCTCTAACAAACTACTAATTCAGATGAGCAAAATTAATAACACAGCCAGTGATTCTCTCTTTGCAAACTCTGTAAGTAGATCCTGGAACTCTCTTCCAGCTGATATTACCTTACTTTCCACCTTAGGTCAATTTAAAACTAGACTCAAACAGCATTTGTCACTTAACTGGCTATGTCAATGTATCAAGCCTGGCTAACTCTCTCTAGAATGTGTAAAAATCTGTTAACCAGTTTACTGTGTAATTTAATTAAATCCTGATTTACGCTCAGGATTAATTGTAACCCGTGGAACTTGTTTAACTTGCTTACTTATGTAATCACTGTAAATAGTCTGTTTGTAATATGTAATGCTGGTATTACATAATGCTGTATCTGCTTACCCTTGGAGCTTTTCTCCCCGGGCCTCCGCTGAAAAGGGACATGCATCCAGTCGGACTATCCCGGTCAACAAATGTAAAATAAAAAAAAATAAAAAAATACTGATTGTATATTTTATATGGATCGACACTGCTTGGAATGACCATACTGATTATATATTTTGTACGGACAGACACTGCTCGGAATGACCATACTGATTATATATTATATTTGGACAGACACTACTTGGAATGACCATGCTGATTATATATTTTATATGGACAGACACTACTTGGAATGACCATTCATATGATATATTTTATAGGGAAAGACACTACTTGGATTGACCATACTGATTATATATTTTATATGGATAAACACTGCTTGGAACGACCATACTGATTATATACTTTATAGGGATAGACACTACTTGGATTGACCATACTGATTATATATTTTATATGCACACACACGGCTTCGAATGACCATACTAATTATATATTTTATAAGGACAGACACTACTTTGAATGACCATACTGATTATATTTTACATGGATAGACAACACTTGGAATGACCATACAGTTTATATATTTTATACGGGCAGACACTGCTTGGAATGACCATACTGATTATATATTTTATATGGACAAACATTGCTTGGAATAACCATACTGATTATATATTTTATATGGACATTCACTACTTGAGATGACCATACTGATTAAAACTACTTGGACTTACCATATCGATTTTATATTTTATATGGATAGACACTACTTGGAATGACCATACTGATTATAAATTTTATATGCACAGACACTGCTTGGAATGACCATACTGATTATATATTTTACATGGACAGACACTACTTGGAATGACCATACTGATTATATATTTTATATGGACAGTCACTGCTTGGAATGACCATACTGATTATATAGTTTATATGGACAGACACTGCCTGGAATGACCATACTGATTATATATTTGATATGGACAGACACTGCTTGGAATGACAGTTTCTCACTGGATTTCAGGTCCCAAAAGGCCATACTATCACCCCAGCTGTAAATCCTTCCTCCTTCAACCATACGTACAGTACCAAATGCTATCCAACATCTTATTCAGTCTATCAACATCTCAACCCCAGGCACATTAGCTCTAGATCCAAAACACTACCACAACCTAATAAACAAATTCCTGAAGTTCATTACCAAGTATAGACTCAACCTAATACTTGATGGTGATATTCACCCCAACCCTGGCCCACTCACTTCAGATACACATATCCCCTCTACTTGCAATCTAAGCTACAAACCTACAATTAATAGGCCAACTAACTCTCTCCTAGTCTGTCATCTCAATATTAGAAGCATTAATAACAAGGTACATGAATTGCATGCACTTCTGGATGCCCACTCCCCTGAGATTCTCTGTTTATCTGAAACCTGGTTAAAACCTAACACTAAAGACAATGATGTGTTACCACCTGGGTTCAACATACACAGGCTGGAGTGTGCTTCAAGGAAAGGAGGTGGGGTAGCTGTACTCTATAAATCTGATTTGAATGTCACCATAGATGTAATACAACCACCTCAGATTAATAACTCAGAAATTCTTGCCACCAAATTGCAACTTAATAAAAATAAATGCATTAATATCACCTTTATGTACATTCCCCCAGGTAACAATATAGCTACATTTGAAGATATCCTGCACTGGCTATCATGTCACTACACTCAAGAAAACCTACTACTTGAAGACTTTAACATAGACTGGGGCACCTGCTCCTCAGAATCCCCAACCACCCATATTAACCTGCATGCATTTATACAAATCATATCCACCCCTACCAGGATAGGTAAACCCAACCAAAAAGAAAGCATACTTGACTGGGTACTTATAAATCGTCACCCCCAACTGTACACCTCAGGTACCCTCCTTGATGGCCTAAGTGACCACCTTTTCACATATGTAATTAAGCACAAAACCTTTAATTCCCAACAACCCTTTCTCAGAAAGGTTAGAAACAATAAAAACTTTGACCCTGTCAAATTCCAACAAGAACAAAACTCATGTAATTGGTCTATTCTAAAACACCTCCCCTTAGAGGAAGCAGTAGCATACTTTAACAACAAATTCCTTGAGATCCTTAATTTGCATGCACCTGTTCGTTCAAACAGAACCAAGGCAAAAACTGTGACATGGCTTTTTAAAGAGTCTAAACTCAAAATTACCCTTAGAAGCAAAGCATGGGCTTTATGGCATTCTTCTAAAGACCCTCAAGATCACATTAAATACAGGCAATCCAGGAACAAAACCAAAAAATCAATTTTACAAGACTAAAAGCAATACTACTGTAATTTACAGACAGTAAATCAAAATAACCCTCAGAAGTTTTGGGCAGGTTTAAATAATTTACTACATACTGGGCAAACTTCATCCCCAATCCATGCTGCTACTATTGATAAAACCCCCTGAAGATGTTTCTGATAGTTTTAACCAATTCTTTACTGAGACAATTCAAGCCCTAGCTAGCCAACTACCTCCTAGCTCCCCTGGTCCTGAAAGTAGCACCCCTAGAAACCTACTCGCATTCAGCTTCCAACCAGTCGCCACTTCACTTATCCGTACCTTGATCAAAAAATTAAAACCCACTACACTTTCTGCTGATCAAATCCCTGCCAAGTACCTACAAAAATCAGCTGATGCTATTGCTTACCCCGTCTCAATACTAAACAATTGAACCATAGTAAAAGCTAAAATTCCCACCATCTGGAAAATATCCTATGTAATCCCACTTCACAAAGGAGGCAGCTCTACTGAATTCTCCAATTATAGGCCAATAGCTATACTCTCTCCACTTGCAAAGATTATGGAAAAATGTATTCAAAGACAAGTCATGCACCACCTAATCCAGAATCATCTTATGGCAGACACTCAGCATGGCTTCCGTCCTCATCACAGCACTACTTCAGCCCTCCTAGCCTTTACCAACACCATAAACCATAATCGCAACAATAATTATATATCCTCAGCCCTCTTCTTGGATCTTTCCAAGGCATTCAATATGGTTGATCACCAACTTTTAATCCACACCCTGCAAACATTCTGTCTAGATACTGGAGCCCATCAATGGTTTCAGTCCTACCTGAATGGTCAACAGCAGGCTATCCTCTGGCAGAACAAACTCTCTAACCTTCTACCTAACACCCTTGGAGTACCACAAGGCTCTGTACTAGGGCCCTTGCTGTTCTCCATCTTCATTAACGACCTTTATACTGTCATCCCAAAAGTCAGCCATATCCAATATGCTGATGACTCTACTCTGATTTGCTCAGCCACATCTCCAGTAGAGTTATGGTCAGCTATCCAGACCACCTTTAATACAATAGAAAACTGGCTTTCTGAACATTGTCTGATCCTAAATCCCAAAAAAACTAAAATGTTGTTATTTTCACCAACACATAGTTCTACCGCTTTCACCTTTACCATAAATTCAAATGATGGCACAATAATCTCCCCTGACCCCTCTACAAAACTATTAGGTGTCATCATAGACAATAATCTAAAATTTGACCTACATGTTAACCAAACTATCAAAACCATCAATAAAAAACTAGGGTCACTTTACAGAATAAAAGCCTTCCTAACCCCTCCATCTAAAATTGCCATAGCTCGCTCTCACCTTCTTTCAACCCTTCTGTATGCATCCCCTCTACTCTTGAATTTAAACAAGACTGTCCTTAACAAACTCTCAATTTGCTACAACCACATTGCCAGGTTTGCCACTGGGCTGCCTTTTAGGACACATTATTGCATCAATCTAAATCAGCTTGGGTGGCTTGAACTACCCAGCCTAATCCAGTATAACCAACTGATTATGGCCTATAAAATCCTCTATAATCCGGACAATACTCCTGCACTTAAAAATATTATCACCCCCTATAACAATCCTAGACAGCTTCTATCCTCTAACAAACTACTAATTCAGATTAGCAAAATTAATAACACAGCCAGTGATTCTCTCTTTGCAAACTCTGTAAGTAGATCCTGGAACTCTCTTCCAGCTGATATTACCTTACTTTCCACCTTAGGTCAATTTAAAACTAGACTCAGACAACATTTGTCACTTAACTGGCTATGTCAATGTATCAAGCCTGGCTAACTCTCTCTAGAATGTGTAAAAATCTGTTAACCAGTTTACTGTTTAATTTAATTTAATCCTGATTTGCACTCAGGATTAACTGTAACCCGTGGAACTTGTTTAACTTGCTTACTTATGTAATCACTGTAAATAGTCTGTTTATAATATGTAATGCTGGTATTACGTAATGCTGTATCTGCTTACCTTTGGAGCTTTTCTCCTCGGGCCTCCACTGAAAATGCACATGCATCCAGTCGGACTATCCCGGTCAACAAATGTAAAATAAAATAAAAATACTGATTATATATTTTATATGGATAGACACTGCTTGGAACGAACATACTGATTATATATTTTATAAGGATAGACACTACATGGAATGACCATACTGATTATATATTTTATATGGGCAAACACTGCTTGGAATAACCATACTGATTATATATTTTATATGGACAGACACTACTTGGAATGACCATGCTGATTAATACTACTTGGAATGACCATACTGATTATATATTTTATACGGATAGACACTACTTGGAATGACCATACTGATTATAAATTATATATGCACAGACACTGCTTGGAATGGCCATACTGATCATATATTTTACATGGACAGACACTACTTGGAATGACCATACTGATTATATAATTTGTATGGACAGCCACTGCTTGGAATGACCATACTGATTATATATTTTATATGGACAGACACTACTTTAAATGACCATACTGATAATATATTTTATATGAACAGACACTGCTTGGAATGACCATACTGATTATATATTTTATATGGACAGACACTACTTTAAATGACCATACTGATTATATATTTTATATGGACAGACACTGCTTGGAATGTCCATACTGATTATATATTTTATAGGGACAGACACTACTTGTAATGACCAAATTGAATATACATTTTATATGGACAGACACTGCTTGGAATGACAATACTGATTATATATTTTCTAGGGACAGACATTGCTTGGAATGATAATACTGTATATCTGTATATATATGTGTGTGTATATATATATATATATATATATATATATATATATATATTTTTTTTTTTTTTTTCATATGGGCAGACACTGATGGAATGACCATAATGATTATATATTTTATAGGGACAGACACTAATTGGAATGACCATACTGATTATATATTTTATATGGACAGACACTACTTGGAATGACTATACTGAATATATATTTTATAGGAACCTACACTACTTGGAATGACCATACTGATTATATATTGTATATGGACAGACATTGCTTGGAATAACCATACTGATTATATATTTTATATGGACAGACACTGCTTGGAATGACCATACTGATTATATTTTTATATGGACAGCCACTACTTGGAATGACCATACTTATTATATATTTTGTATGGACAGACACTACTTGGAATGACCATACTGATTATATATTTTACAGGGACAGACACTGCTTGGAATGACCATACTGATTATATATTTTATATGGACAGATACTGCCTGGAATGACCATACTGTATATATATTTTATAGGGACAGACAATGCTGGGAATGACCATACTGATTATATATTTTTGAGTGACAGACACAACTTTGAATAACTATACTGATTATAGGTCCATAGGTTCATAGATTATTACTAAGCTAACTGCCCTTGCGAGCCATTTTAAGCCTAGCCAATTTTCTCTTGTGAGACTCAAACCCTGTACCTTGTGTTTGCAAGGCAAACACCTTAACCATTAGGCCACCCTATATACAATTATATATTTTATATGGACAAACACTGCTTGGAATGATAATACTGATTATATATTTTATAGCGACAGACACTGCTTGGAATGACCATACTGATTATATATTTTATAGCATCAGACACTACTTGGAATGACCATACTGATTTTATATTTTATTTGGACAGATCCTACTTGGAATGACTATACTGATTATATATTTTATATAGACAGACACTGCTTGGAATGACCATACTGATTATATATTTTATATGGACAGACACTGCTTGGAATGACCATACTGATTATATATTTTATATGGATAGACTCTGCTTGGAATGACCATACTGATTATATATTTTATATGGAAAGACACTACTTGGGATGACCATACTGATTAATACTACTTGGAATGACCATACTGATTTTATATTTTATATGGATAGACACTACTTGGAATGACCATACTGATTATAAATTTTATATGCACAGACACTGCTTGGAATGACCATACTGATTATATATTTTACACGGACAGACACTACTTGGAATGACCATACTGATTATATATTTTATAGGGACAGACACTACTTTGAATGACCATGCTGATAATATATTTTATATAAACAGATACTGCTTGGAATGACCATACTGATTATATATTTTATATGGACAGACACTACTTTGAAATGCTATACTGATTATATATTTTATATGGACAGACACTGCTTGGAATGACCATACTGATTATATATTTTATAGGGACAGACACTACTTGGAATGACCATATTGAATATATACTGATTATATATTTTATAGGGTCAGACACTACTTGGAATGACCATATTGAATATATATTTTATATGGACAGACACTGCACAGAATGAACATACAAATTATGTATTTTAAATGGACAGACACTGCTTGGAATAATCATACTGATTATATATTTTATATGGACCGACACTGCTTGGAATGACCATACTGATTATATACTTTATTCTGACAGACACTACTTGGAATGACCGTAATGATTAGATATTTTATAGGGACAAACACTACTTGGAATGACCATACTGATTATATAGTTTACAGGGCCAGACACTGCTTGGAATGACCATACATATTATATATTTTATAGGGACACACACTACTTTGAATGGCCATACTGCTTATATATTTTATATGGACAGACACTGCTTGGAATGACCATACTGATTATATATTTTATAGGGACAGACACTACTTGGAATGACCATACTGATTATATATTTTATATGGACAGACACTGCTTGGAATGACCATACTGATTATATATTTTATATGGACAGACACTACTTGGAATGACCATACTGATTAATACTACTTGGAATGACCATACTGATTATATATTTTATATGGATAGACACTACTTGGAATGACCATACTGATTATAAATTTTATATGAACAGACACTGCTTGGAATGACCATACTGATTATATATTTTACACGGACAGATACTACTTGGAATGACCATACTGATTATATATTTTATATGTACAGTCACTGCTTGGAATGACCATACTGATTATATATTTTACACGGACAGACACTACTTGGAATGACCATACTGATTATAAATTTTATATGCACAGACACTGCTTGGAATGACCATACTGATTATATATTTTATATAAACAGACACTGCTTGGAATGACCATACTGATTATATATTTTATATGGACAGACACTGCTTGGAATGACCATACTGATTATATATTTTATATGGACAGACACTGCTTGGAATGACCATACTGATTATATATTTTATATGGACAGACACTGCTTGGAATGACCATACTGATTATATATTTTATATGGACAGACACTACTTGGAATGACCATACTGATTATATATTTTATATGGACAGACACTGCTTGGAATGACCATACTGATTATATATTTTATATGGACAGACACTGCTTGGAATGACCATACTGATTATATATTTTATATGGACAAACACTGCTTGGACTAACCATACTGATTATATATTTTATATGGACAGACACTGCTTGGAATGACCATACTGATTATATATGTTATATGGATTGACACTGCTTGGAATGACCATACTGATTATATATTTTATATGGACAGACACTGCTCAGAATGACCATACTGAATATATATTTTATATGGACAGACACTACTTGGAATAACCATACTGATTATATATTTTATATGGACCAACACTGCTTGGAATGACCATACTGATTATATACTTTATATTGACAGACACTACTTGGAATGACCATATTGAATATATATTTTATATGGACAGACACTGCACAGAATGAACATACAGATTATATATTTTAAATGGACAGACACTGCTTGGAATGACCATACTGATTATATATTTTATATGGACAAACACTACTTGGAATGACCATACTGATTATATATTTTATATGGACAGACACTACTTGGAATGACCATACTGATTATATATTTTATAGGGACAGACACTACTTGGAATGACCATACTGATTATATATTTTATAGGAACAGACACTACTTGGAATGACCATACTGATTATATATTTTATAGGGACAGACACTACTTGGAATGACCATACTGATTATATATTTTATATGGACAGACACTGCTTGGAATGACCATACTGATTATATATTTTATATGGACAGACACTATTATGAATGACTATACTGATTATATATTTTATATGGACAGACACTGCTTGGAATGACCATACTGATTATATATTTTATAGGGACAGACACTACTTGGAATGACCATACTGATTATATATTTTATACGGACATACATTGCTTGGAATGACCATGCTGATTATATATTTTATATGGACAAACACTCCTTCGAATAACTATACTGATTATATATTTTATATGGACAGGCACTACTCAGAATGACCATACTGATTATATATTTTATAGGGACAGACACTACTTTGAATGACCATACTGATTATATATTTTATATGGATAGACACTGCTTGGAATGACCATACTGATTATATATTTTATAGGGACAGACACTACTCTGAATGACTATACTGATTATATATTTTATATGGACAGACACTGCTTGAAATGACCATACTGATTATATATTTTATAGGGATAGACACTGCTTGGAATGACCATACTGATTATATATTTTATATGGACAGACACTGCTTGGAATGTCCATACTGATTATATATTTTGTAGGGACAGACACTACTTGGAATGACCATATTGAATATTCTGCATCAGAAATCACCCATAATAACCCTAAACTGATAGCAGATTTATTTAACAACTACCTTATAGAAGCCATACAAACTCTAGCTAATACTCTACCACCCATTAGCTCCCTCCCACCTAATACCACAACAAATGCAGTTCCTTCTTTTCACATACAACCACTACCTACATCCATCATTTATAACCTCCTTCAAAAACTCAAGCTGTGCACCCCTTCTGCTGACTGTATACCAGCAGAGTACCTTCAAATTGCAACTAAAGTAATTGCCTACCCTATTTCTATCCTTATTAATAGAACTATTTCAGAAAGTAAAAGTCCTCTTATATGGAAGGTCTCTCACATCACTCCTCTACTCAAAGGTGGGACATCAACTGACATTTCCAACTTTAGACCAATAGCCCTACTCTCTTCTATAGCTAAAATAATGGAAAAATGCATCCACCAACAACTACTTGACCATCTTCTCCACAACAATTTACTTGCCAACTGCCAACATGGTTTCAGACCATTCCATAGTACTTCAAATGCCCTGCTATCCTTTTCTGACTGTATAAACAAAAACTGTAACAAAAACTCTCTTTCCTCCACTTTGTTTATCGACCTTTCAAAAGCCTTCGATATGGTCAACCATAATCTGCTTATGGAGGTATTAAAAGCCCATTCACTGGACACACATGCATTACTCTGGTTTAAATCCTATTTAGACAACCGACATCAAGCAGTCCTTTGGGACAATAAGCTTTCAACTCCCCTCCCTGTAAACCTTGGAGTACCTCAAGGCTCTATCCTAGGCCCTCTTCTCTTTTCAATGTTTATTAATGGCCTAAACACTAAAATTCCTCAAGCCACCTGCATACAATATGCTGATTATTCTACTTTAATCTGCTCAGCTAGGTCCCCAACATCACTCCAGACCATCACCCAATCTGTATTTCATACTGTTGAAAATTGGTTCATGCAACACTGCCTCCTCCTGAACCCCCAAAAAACAAAATGATTACTCTTTACTCCTACTCTAAAATCACCACAATTTCTCTTCACTATAACTTCTAACAATGGAACCACCATATCCCCTGATACCACAACTCATCTCCTGGGCATAACCATATAGAACAACCTCAGCTATGACGATCACATCAACACTACCATAAAATCTGTCAACAAAAATTAGGTTCCCTGTATAGAATCAAACCCTTCCTTACACCAACAGCCAGAACCACTATAGCCCAGACTCATC
>NC_056726.1:1449637360-1449787360 GCF_019279795.1 Protopterus annectens
TAAGTATACAGACTAAAAGCACAGTACATTACGCAAGCACCACAGCACAAGTCTGACTTTTCTCAGCGTACAGGTGAACTAATAGTATATAATATCAGCAGGCCATGTGGGAGACAAAATATTAGGCAGGCTGCATAAACTCATAACTTCATATGTTCAAAGGAGGCTACTAGCATAGAAGCCCTGTAGTGTTTAAAAGTTTAACAGTGTAAAAACACAAGTAAACCTATTAAGCATAGCTGGAATGTCATTGTTATCAGAGCAATTTGGTGTTGTGCACCAACTGGCCCTATCCAAGAGGGACATTGTTTACACCCCAAAGGTGACCTTATAATCACCCAACTAATAGTCAAGGTTGTGCTTGAACAGGGTCATTGAGGAGTCCTATTTCACAAGTAGTGTGAGCCTTTTACAGACGAGTATGAGTCATTGGGAGATATACCTGTTTCCCAAGTATGTTTTGATTATGTCTCAGGCTAGGCTGATAACCCTGGACAAAGTTATTCTTGTGTCCTTTGATTTGCAGATGTCCAGATTCTCCAGTAGGAAAGAGTCTGAGACTGATTTGTGGGGCAGGCATAGGGCACCTCTCAGCAGCCTGATGACACTGAGTACAGAGACAGGTCTTTCAATTTTTCCATGTATGTCATGTTTGGAGGCCCTGGAGTTTCCCAGATGCAACCCTGTGTTTTCTCTAATTGCTGCAGGTGTCTGGTGAGGTATAGATAGAGGGAGCATTGTACTCATTTAGTGGTCTGCTAAGAGTAGAGTACAGGAGAGGTATAACCACCATGGTCTTGGATTGTGATGTCCATATGTATGATGTATGCAATGCAGAATGCGTGTGTCACCACTATGGACACATAGTGATGAAAGTGTAGATTGCTATCAACATGTGTTCCCAAGTCTCACAACACTGTGTTTAAGCTTAGAGGGATGCTATATATATGTCAGAATTAGCAGGGCTACTTCATTGCCAAAGAGGACAATGAGCCATTGTCTGCTTTAAGGCTCAGTTCATGAGTTTGGTACCAATCATGTGTGAGTGGCATCCCCTTCCATAATATGTTATCATCACTGGGACTCTATATTAGTGTATCCAGTTACCAGCTATCTGCAAACTTGGTACATCTACATTACCTGTGCTTCTGGGAAGTAGTTTTCAAACAGTTGATGGCCCAGCACAGATCCTTGTGGTATTCTAATGGTAAGGGGCTAGTGGTGGAGGTGCAGTTCCCAACTGTGGAAGTGTGTGTTATGTCAGTGAGCTAGTTGCCTATCCCTCTACTACTATATGGCTTAATTCCCACATGGGAGATCTTCACGATGACACTTGAATGAAGGGCAGTGTCAAAGGCCTTAGATTACTCAACATAGGCAGTATGTCCTGTTATCCCTCATCCAGGTCTTTAGGGACAGTGTCCAAGAAATCTACAGGTTCAATAAGCAAGATCGACCCTTGACAAAAACAAAATGGGTAGGAAGGCCACCTATGTCCTTTGGGTATGGTCCATGCTGATTCCTTTCCTTGCCTTGCAGATAACTTTTTTTAGGCATACGGGTCAATAGTTGTACTTCTGCACGTTACCCAGATTGATGTGCTTTGCAAGGTACACGAAATTTGATGTTACATTTTGTAGTGTGGTTGATATATGTGTGGAAAAAGTACAGAGACTCCATGGTTGCAGTGCTTGGGGGGTTGCCAACACATGGATGCATTGTGAATATGTGACATATTGTTAGATGGGCACTGAGTTTGTAATGTTTCCACATGTAATTTCATGTCATATACAGGAAATGGACAGTAAACAGCAGTAATACAGCATAATGCATACACTTCCATAGAACGGCAAGCAGCAGATTTTTGAGACAGTTAGCAAAGTTCATACACATGCAAGATACACATGTTTGAGAGTAGCTAAGCAGTGGCCAAATGCAAGCTGCAGTTAGAATTGAGTCTACAAAATGCACCTGCTGTTTAAATGATTCTGTGGCAGCATGTGTTAATGCATTGATACAATCCTTTTTTGGGTCAGATGATACTGGGTTCCAAAATAGGTGTATGTAATACTTTAAAATACTTTTCATTACACAGTGTTAATGCTATGACATTAATTGTTTATATGAGATGCGTTGCTGTGTGTTGGCATAGAGCAGCGGTGTTAAGAGGTATTGTGCAGGGGTAACCCCACCTGTTTGTCGCCGCTCACCTTTGGTGCATGATGCGCACTCCCACACAAACATGGAGCCCAAAAAGTGAAGGGATCCATTACTTCTCCAGCAACTTATGTGTGGTGTGTATGTGATTCTATTTTTGACCAAATTAATAGTGTTAAATAGAGTAGATATTGAAGTGGTGAAATTGGGAGTAAGCAGGGGAAGAACAAAGGGAAAGCAGAACACAAATCTGCAGAAGGGAGGCAGGAAAGAACTATAGCTATCCATTTCTTTAACAGTATAAACTGAACATATGTGCAAAATATTAACTGAATTTGGACTGTCACCTCCAGACAAAGGGTGCCCACAACACAACCATGGGATATAGCGAATTGGACTGAATTAAGTGTGTCAGAAAGACATGTGTGTGAAATGGAGAGCTAAGTATGGGACTTTTTTGTTGGGACAGGTGCCCATTTATTTTTTATTTCAAAGAGAGAGGAATGTTGGGGAAGGGACGTACATATGTCTGGGTCAGGTAAGCTGGGTAGGTGGGGAAGCAATTGCAAACAGACAAGACAAACAAGACAAGAGACAGCAATGGTGATGGACACAAAAGGTTGGGGACACCATGAATGAGATGATGGTGAGGACATCCCAAGCCCACGGTCATCAAGCTGGGTGACAGTGAGAATTGAGTCCTCATCCACTGGACTGTCATCAAGGGTCTATATTACATTATTGAAGTTTCAAAATTTTGAATCTGATATGGTCGACACCATATAATCAAAGTCTTGAAACATCAAAAATGTAATAAAACACAACAACCTGCAAAAACAAACCATTTAAATGCTCTATGAAGGAGGGCAAGCCCCCCTGCACCCCCACTGCTTAAATATAGCAACTCTGAGATCGCACTACAGTGCAAAAAAGGGAAATCTTCCCTTTCCACACTGTACAGAGATCTCTGTTAAAATATTCAAAGTTTCAAGACTTTGATCATATGGTGTAGACCATATCAGATTCAAAGTTTTGAAACTTTGATCTTCCAATATAGACCTGTCATCACTGTCACCTCAATCTGCCACTTGCTGGAGTATTTGACATCTCCTTGTCCTCTTCCTAGTACTATGCAAAATGAGGGACAACAGCCTCTCCAGCCAGAATAGGTGTGCACCAATGGTATGGTGCACAACCCAATGCACCATCCCTGGCAACTTGGTATGGGTGATAAAATCACCAACACTGCCAATGCTCCTGGGTGTACCACTGGACCAGCCTCTGGGGCAGGAATACCTGAGGGTGCAGGTAGTGCAGGGGTAGCAGAGGCAGTGCTGCTAGGTTGGCTCCCAGATGTGCTGGACATTGGTGTGGGAGATGGTGAAAAGGGGGCAGGCAGATCCCATGGGACAGGCATACCCAACTGTGCTGTGGAGCATTTAGTGATGTGGTATACATGGATGACATGGATACATTTTTATGACACATAATAAAATTAAAAAAATAAACAAATAAATAAATAAAGTAAAATAAAAATGATTGCTTGCAATAAGATAAAATAACATAAAAATAAAATAAAATAATTCATAAAAGAAAAGAAAAGAAAAAATGACAAATTGTTTTATAAATAAAATTAAATAAAATAAAAATAAAATAAAAAGAGAGCTAAGGGTTGGGGTGAGAAAAAAAAACAGATACACTTAGTACTTTCATATGTGACGTACAATCCATTAATACAAATATTTGACTCTATCATCTTAACTTTTACATTTAAGACTACCACCTCCTAACAAATGTGCAGTATACTACAGATTGCAGCATGTAATCCTTGACATGTGCATATATTGTACATATGCATGTTCCAATTATACAGTTTACAGCAGGGCATTTATGTCACTGGTATAGAGGTTTTAATTTAATTTAAATATTTATTGAATAATTAACTGAATTGTATAGTTAGGAATTGTGGTATTTGAACAAACAACCTCTGACTAAAGTCTAATAACATTCTCTTGGCTTGTGCTACAGACAAATGCATGCATACTTGCTTTTACAGTTGAGTTATGCACGCTGAATTTGATACAATTCTATAAATTGCCAAAAAAGCTATCTAACTTTTAAAGCCACAATAACAGTACTCTTCTGCTGCATGCATACCACATGCTTCCCTCAGCCTCACTAATCTAGCCGTGCAGGTTTGGACATTGCACTCATGAGCACTGGCAACTGTGGAGAAAACAGAACAAACAGAAGACCGTTATGAATACTAGTCTTGCCTATATTCAGCTTTCTAAGTCTTACAACTACTATCTGTAGATGATACTTGCACAGGTGTGGGATGTCCTCATTCCTAAATTCCTCCAACCAGCAGTCAAGTGTATCCCCTTTCCTCCTCCATAGATCATTATAATGATGCCTATATTACTCTCCAGTGTGCGGGATACTGGTGGCACTGGGTGCAGCCTTGGATAAACTATCTTAAGCCTCAGACTTATACTGGGAACAAGTAAAGTCCCCCTGCAAAAGTCTTTCACTGTGGGTCTTAACTAGGGGTCCAATAAAAATCTTGGACTCCTGGACACCCCAACTCTGTGCCCTAAACCTGGCACCTTATCCACAAATACCTGTCATGTCTGGGTGGATCTAGAGCAATGGAGACTGATGCTTTCCTGATAGGACACCTCTCAGCAGGCTGATGATACGGAGTACAGAGATAGGACTGTCAATTTAGTTATGGCATTTACTGGAGTGCACAAACTGCATGAAACAGTAGCACTCTTCTTACTGTAGCACAAATGCATTGCTTTGTAGTGTGCACCCCTGAGCAACACATTTGTGTGATGGTAAACGGAGTGCAGCAGTGAGGCATTACATAATTGCAATTCAATTTCCAAGGTTATTGGATGTACAGGCAGTTGTGTATGTGTGTTAGGCAAATGTGAAGGCCATGCCAGCCATACAGCAGAATTATACTTACAGGAATATAGTACACAATATACCCACAGTCATACATATGATAATAAATGTGATAATACATAGATAAATAAATAACTAACACACTACCACTGTCTCAGTCCTCATACATATAATTAATATCAGCTCCAGTATCTCAAGTGTTCTAAGTGAGAGTGACTAAAATGGGAAATGGAACAACAGTAAACGTGGATGGAATATCCTATATATATGAACCCAAGACCATGTGTATGGCAGTCCTACACTTACACCTGTTGCTACAAGAAAGCTGAAGCAATGCATCTATCTTTCAATTCATTGCTATAGACTGCAATGTCACAACAGTGAAAAGAAAGGTTGCATATCCTGTACTAGAACCCAGTACCGCCTGTACTCTAACCCTACATTTACACCTGCTGCCACAGGACTAGTTACATCACAATCTCTGTTTTACTAGTCATTATTAATGTCTCATTGTTAACTGCCACAAGTTTATGCAATGTCTAATAGCATTAATTGAATGTATCCAGTTTCTATTTTTGGCTGTCTGGGTCCTGTCTGCTTCCTGGCGGGTCCAGTTGTCCAGTTTGTACATGCTTCATGCAAATGAGATAAACAGAGCCAAACCCTGCATTCATTTCCTCAGTTCCCATGATTGCACTAAGCGTCATGCAAACATTGGCTCCCCCCCAAAAAAAAATTAGACAAAGACAGAAAAGGAGAAAAAGAAAAAAAGGTGCAAGTAGTTGAAATTAGGAAAATCAATGTATGACATACACACAAGAAAATGATGTTGCACACCAGATATGTCTACATAGATCTGTATTTGAACTCTCACTCCAATCCACCTTCAAAACAAAGGATGGCTGCCTTATCCCTCTTTCCACACAGACAGCTTTGCAGCTAAAAACTGAACTCAATCTGCACACAACCATCTGCAACAGCATCTACAATTATATCAAACAACACAAGTGTTATTTGTACATTTATTATTTTTGGATGTAGTGCACCTAGTGATCACACAACATGTCATGATTATTGCTTGCAAATATACAGCTCTGTTTTACATTTCTGTGTTTGTTGGCCAGTCTTCATTTATCTGACCAGTAATCTGAGACATGCAATATGTAAGCTGTTATATATAATTGGTCTTAAAATGTGTGAGTATATTAAATAATATCATATGCAGTTGTCAACAAATGAAGGGCAGGTTAGATGTTAAGGAACACAACAGGTGAATTGTGTGCTGCTTACTTACATTTCCAACCTTACATCTAACACTTTGTACATCTAAAAAAAAAACACAGAAAAATAAAACCAAAATAAAAAATCAGCCAGGAACCGTCCAAAAGTTTAATAGATCTCTAATTAAGTTGCGTTCTACCAAGATTGTTATCCATTCTAATGAACAATGGTGAGTAGCTGCAAGCTACCTTTTTGAGAAATTCGTCTCTGTTTCATCTAACATGCTAAATGGAGTTGAAGGGGACTTAAACACTCTCAGTCCTCTAGGTTAGATATCCAAATCTAGATAACTTCATAACCCTAAGATGTTAAAATAGATGGCAGTTTCTTTATGTAGCAAATGTTCAAGCTTGTCAGATAGAGCACCAGACTCATCAGATAGCATAGAATGGCTACGCTCACCTACTTGTAAAAATGGGTTTTCTTGTCTAGTTCTTCATTTTTGCTCAAGTCTGTCCACGGAAAAAGGGCACTGGAGGCACCATTCAGTCCATTTCCATATGCATTCATATCTGTAGAAAATGTAGACCCAGACCTCTCTTGATGAACAACAAATTTATCCAAAGTACATTGTGAAACATCATTTTAGTCTTCTCTAAGAATTCTTGGTACATCCAAAGATGGATCACTGGCCATAAGAGCCACAATAAAAACACTTTGTACATCTAACCTGACATACCCAGTGGAAGTAAGGCAGCCTGCAGTGCTGTTGTGTTTTCCTTCTCCCAATCACTAATCATTCACAGTTGCAATCCATTAAAACCAAACACTGGGAGATACCCTGCACTATGTTTACATCTCATACATGAATGCAAGTATTTGGGATTCAGAAATGATAATGAGTTTACACTTTGCATCTTCACCATGCTAACAGCCTTGACTATACACCATATAAAAAAGGCAGCCATTTAGCTGAGCAAACTGATGGTGATGAGACTTGTTTATGTTGTGAAGACTGCACATACTCTGTTTCTTCAGGATATATCTGTACTGGGCAGTACTGACATTCAGTAGGTGTGGTCCCCTTTTGTCAACTACATACTGCATATACTGTAATGTATTTAAGAATAATGTGAAACAAAGGCTTTTAAACTTTTTTCTGTATGCATTAGTTAGAAGAGTACTAGTGGCATGGGCATGTTTGTCAAACCATGTTAGCAAAGTGTGTAATTTTCCTGTTCTTTTTTGGGAAGCAAAGGTTAGTTACTTTTATGGCACAGACAATGATAGACTATTCTTTTGTGGGGGGGGGCAAAGGTGAGTTAATGTTATGGCCCAAACTAGGATATGTTTCTCTTGTTACTCTCCTTGTTTTGCATCCTGCCTGTTTTTTATATTTCACACCTGTGGATTGTTGCATGTTTCTCCAGGGGTAATACTGAGTAGCTACCCTTTCTGTTTTAGCTGGAAACAATTTTTCTGTAGTTATGTGATACTTATGTATATTATCCTTCTGTTGTCTTTTAGGGCACCTATTAGTATACCACCCAGGTTTCTCATGTTTGGGATACTCCCCTTCACTAATGCTGAGAAAAAGGTGACAGTGTATGCATTTAGGCAACATGGTGCTTTTCTGCTGGAAAGGGGATTGGGAGATATGGCATCTAGGATGCAAGTTTGGCAACAGATAGTTGATGATATGAATGTCATCATGACCATGCCAGGAAATATGAGCAGGTGTGCCACAGGGCCACTCATATGATCAAATCTGCATGGAGGAGAGCAGCTGCAGTGGGCTGTGACCAGATAATTACAGGGGGAGGGCCTGCTACGAAACCACCAGTAACACCCAATGAAGAGCTCCTGGCCAATTACAGGGATCCAGACAGTTCCCAGTATTGTGCAGTACAGCATGTCCTAGATGTCAGAGCAACAGTTTCAGAGACAGCGAGTACATTCCAGAAGGAGCTTCCAGGTAGACGTTGATATCTCAGCAGTTGAATTCTGTTGCATAGTAAAACAATTGAAATCAATAAGTTACTTCTGTGTCACATGTATTTTTTGGGAGGATTGAACATTGCTACAGTTATTAGCTTAGGATGGAGTTAACAGCCATGTACTTGTTGAAAATATTGCTAATGGACATATAAAGGGGTAAAAGTATTACTCTACGTGTTAATGTTAATTGTAATGATGTTGCTTATCTCTTGCTTAACCTCTTCCAGGATCATCCAGATTGCAAAAGAGAACCTCATCTGTAGATGGTAAACCAAACATTTTTATGTCAGTACTGCTGAGCAATTTACAGAGATATTTTAATGTGTGCTTTTGATGTAGGGCTTGTTGTGTGTATTGTTGTACTGTGTGTAATAGTGGCACTGTTACTTTGTTAGCATATATTGTGCTGTAGTAGTGTAGGTATTAATTTTTCTCTGTGTCTGTTGCTTTTTATCACAGGTGATCATGACAGTGGGAGTTTGGGCCCTCTGCCACCTGATATCAGTGTATTAGCAGACACTGATGATGACGGTAGCCAAACTGAGGCATAGTCGGGGGTGCAGAGGTTGAATCTGACACTGAGGTTGACATTTAGCCATCCCCTGCAATTTCATTGGACACAGCCAATAGACTTATGCCTACCCATTCTTGTGATCCTTCAGATATTGGACAGGTGGAGGGTGAGGCCATTGATCATGGATGTATGGCTATTGTGGCTTCAGTGCCTGTTGACTCTAGCCATAGCCAAAGTGTGGCTGAGATGCCACACAAGCAAGCTGATAGGGTTGCTTGGAGGGGGCCTGCTCTCCCTCCTCCACCTGGTGCAGGTGTCTCTTCCTGTGCCACTCAATGTATGTTTAGGGCCATCATGGAGGCACAGGCAGGTTCCCATAGGTGCTCAAGACAAATGCTCAGGGTTGTAGATGTGGCACATGCTGATGTGCATGACTGCCTCTACCATGTTGCTGATTCAATGGATCGGGTGCATGACATGTTGAAAAGAGGGGTGTCTGTGATGGAACAAGTGGTGTCTATCATGGAATGAGCATTGTCTGTGATGGACCTTCTGCTGGGAGGCGAACAGCATCCTCATGGGTGTAGGTCAGCCACATCATCTGCTGTTAGCCAATGCGACCATGACTGATCACTGTCACATAGTAGCAGTACTTCCACTGCTCCATTAGTGAGAGTGCTGTCCACACACAGACCTGGCAAGCCATGGGGATAGGTTCATAGGTTCATAGGTAGGTACTAGGCTATTGGCCCTAGGGCCTGTACAAGCCTCAGCAAAAAGGTACCCTGGAATACGCCACCCAAAAAAATTATTTTCCTGTGCCCCTGTCAAGCAGAACCACAGAAGTGATCCCTGGGGTGAATTTCCTATTACCCATCCAGTCATCAAGATTTTTCCTAAAGAGTGCTAATGAGGAACTCTGCTTGACATAGATAGGTAGTCTGTTCCAGAGTATGGGATGTCTCTGGGACAGATGTCTATGATGGAACAAGTGGCGTCTATCATGGAACAAGTGGCGTCTATCATGGATGTATTCCTGGGCATCCCCATGAAAGGAGCTCATCCTGCAGACGTCAGTTATGCTCAGGTAGCAGTAGTGCATCTGACCATGGGCATAGATGTGCCAGTGCAACTCCTGACAGAGCCAGTTCTCATGGTCAGGGAAGACAACAATGAACTGCCACATCTACCATGCATGGCTCATACCTGTCTGACATACCAAGAATTAGAGCCAACAAAGAGCTTGGCTGTGTTCATACAGACACTCACACACCCATTTCACTGAAGGACCCCTACAGAGACACATACACACACACACACACACACACACACACACACACACACACACACACACACACACACACACACCCAACAGTTGCTCATTTTTTCTCGCTGGCCATTTGTTGGTCTATCCAAATGTCTTACTGGTTCTCTTTCTTACTCACACACACTCACTAACCTTTTGTGTCAGCCTAGGTTTTCACCCCCCCACACACAAATACACACACACACAATACCCTGTGCAAGATGCAAGTGGTTTCAGGGATACATAAGCTTTGAGTCTGATGCTCAGGGTGCATCTGACTTAGTGCTTAGTATATTTGCTTTACAGTGTTGAACTGGTAATTGTACCTTTGACTTATATTGGCCTTAGAAATGTAGACAGTTGATAACTCCAAAATTTACCAGCTTTATGATGAATGATCTTGTGGGGGCTGTGAAGTCAGAAAATGCAATGTGTAGCATTGCTTTCTAACTTCTCTCTTTAATGATTTTTCAGTACAAACATATGGTGCTAAACTGAGGACATGCAGTGGTCATCAGTACTTTTTGAGAAGTTTGACTGTGTGAATCTTTGATGCCTGTGACCTGCTACTTAGTAATGGACACATGTAAGTCAAATAAGTCTCTGCTGTCATGCTAAGGTCATTTCTGTACAAATCTCCCACCATTTCCTTGCTTACCATAATAACTAATGAAATACAAGGATATGCCACACATTCATATTATTAAACAATACAGTCTAAGTTCAGGACTTCCCTTGTAAATGCAACAGTTGCCACAGTTTTAGTTTAGGGCTGACTCTGTCTGATGTAAGCAATGCACAGCCAACACATGAGGACATAACAGTTGTGTGAGTTGCCTAGCATCAATGTTACTATATGTATGTGAAGTGGAGGAAGGTTTTAGTACCCTAGGTGGGGCTAATTCACACTATGCCCTCAGCAGCTGGTGGTTCCCCCTATGATTCCTCATCTGCCTGAGGCTATGATGACCTTGGCATTGATGGTGGGGTGTGTTCCCCTTTGCCTTGCTAATCCTGTTGAAAATGTTTCCTCAGGATGATATTGTGTAGCATGGCGCATACTGTGAATATTTCTGTACATGTCCGTGGATTGTACTACAGGGCTCCCCCAGAAGTATCTAGGCATGGGAACTGTGACTTTGATAGCCCAGACACACACTCTATGATATTTCTGGTTTGATCATGTGCCTGATTATGGTATTCTTCCATTGGTATGTGTGCATTTCTGATGGTTATCATCAGCCATGGTTCCAGTGCATAGTCTGCATCCACCAGTAAATAACCCTGTGGGATATCCCCCCTTGCAAACATCTGGTACAGTTGGGAGGTGTGCCAGATATGTGAGTCATGGTAACTGCCAGGGTTGCCAGTAGACATGTTTCAGATAATGCCATTGGCATTACACATGACTTGGCAGTTGATAGAGTGGTAGCTCTTTCTGGTTATTTAGAGCCTAACCTGTTCCCCAGGTAGTGCCTTCATTTTCATATGTGGTGCAATCTATGGCACCCAGTACTTCAGGGTAGTGTGATGCATGGTAGAACTCATGGAAAATATATGTGGTGACTGGCATGTTGGAGCATAGTATTGAGGAACTGGTAGAGGATCCTGAATGTTGATGCCTGTGACACCCCCACCCTAGGCCTACACATACATTTGTCTCCACTGGGATAGGTTCCCCTTGGTTGCCTCTGGCTGTGAGTTGCAGACTGCAGAGATCACAGAGTTCCTGTTGTATGTCCCTGTCCACATTGTAGCACTCTACAATTTCCACATCATGTAGGTTGTGAAAAGCTAAACAGGGCCTGAAAATTATTCTCCTTCTCAGCCTAGGCCTATTAGCAGCAGCACTGGCAACAGTCTGTAGCAAATACAAATTAATTAAAGCAGCAGTAGCCCCTAACATTCTGTCCGTGTACACTTCTTTCTGTGGCTGTATTTCAAAAGTTTTAGAATGTGCAGGAAAAAACAGCACTGAGACTACACGGATGTTTTATGACCTATTGAATAGCTCCACCATGTTGCATTGATTGATTATAATGAAATTCAGCTGCTTATGTTGTAATTAGCATGCCACGGTGTTTACCTCATTTAAGCAGGGATGCACACCTTTACATGGCGCTTACTGAATCTGAATTTCATTGCTACTGTGTAAGGTTAATTGAATCTCCCCACAAGTCTTGAGCAGCATTCTACCATCATCTAGAATGATGCCACAGTATGAAGAAAGGATTATTGACTATTGGAGCTAAGACAATTGTCTTAGCTTCTGGTGTTGTTCAAAAGGGGAGTAATATACATCAGCCTAGGAAGAGATGGTAAGGCAGTTTTAACTGCTTTGTCAGGGGTGGTCTGCACCGATCCTCCAAAACTCCACTCTCTACAACCACTTCTTACCTTGGAAAATACTGATATATGCATTGCTATATGCATTTTCCCAGAGACCTGGTTCAGGAACAGTGAGAGAACTCTATCAGTTTAGAGTTTCAATGCTTGTCACACATTCAGACACACTGCACCAGACGAAGGAACTAACAGTGATAGTGTGTTCATAGTCCTAAAAAAAACACTTCAGCTCCAGACTTGTTAGACAAGAGAATGACCTGGAACTCCTCTACCTCCAACATCCTATCAGCAAAAAACATTATCATATCATAGCGAACCATAGGACCCCCTCTATGTCCTCCTCAGGCCATGCTGCTTACCTAACTGGTCCCTGTCCATTAAACAGAACACCATTTCTCCTGGGTGACTTGTACTACCCATCCATCAACTAGGACACTTACACATCCTGAAACATCTATACCCAGAAATGCTTGAACTTTATCAACACAAACTCACTCGACCAGTTAGTCCATACCCCAACCATGGGTAATAAAAGCCTGGACTTGTTCCTCACCAATATAGGACAGCTTTACACCCTTTGAAATGTAACTTTCTCTCAGGCCAAATTGGAGTACGAATCAGTACCACTCAGCATAAGACCAAAGCTGGAAGCATCTTCCATTAACTCAGTATTTAGAGATTAGGCTAAAAATGAGTGAAGACCTGGCCTGAGTGATGACCTGGCTAAATTCAAAAGCTTTGGTCATCTTATTGACCTCACTGCTTATGCAGAATCAGTCACTGCCAAACGCTGTGTACATGTAAAAAGATGCCTAGATGCATCTGTCCCACTCCATAGTAAATAGAATGGCAAATTTAAAAATAAACCCCTGTGGTGAGACCCAAATATAAACAGGCTCTATACCAACATAAAAAAGCTAATTGCTCACAAAATAACAAAACAACAACCAAAGCCAGATAAGAAAAAAAAAAAAAGAAAAAGCACAAGGAGCTGAACACACCACTAATTTTACTAACAAATTAAGCACTTCCTTCCAAAATGAAAGGACTTCATCAGAATAAGGAGGACTGGACCAGCCATGCATACACAGGGTTAAAAGCTTCCTGACTGGATAATTAATTCCCAATCAAGTTCAAACCATACTACGTAAAAATATTTGACAATAAAAATGAATATTTATGAAATATATTCCTTAATGCACAAATCTAAAAACATAGATAAGAAATTTAGTGCAAGTTGTTAAATGCATAAGGATGAAACAAATAAATGTACCATTAAAGTGCAAATGCTGCTTAAGTTTTAATATATTTCTGATGGAAGCTGTTTCATTTAATCCCAGCTGCACAACAGAGTTAGTCCTAAGTTGCCATTTTAATTCCTTGAGTTCTAGAAAGTTGTCAGATGGTCCACTCCTCTGGCCAAAATCTACATGGTCAATGATTACAAACTTAGGTTCATAGGTTCATAGGTTTATACTAGGCTAACTGCCCTAGGGCATTTATAAGCCTAGCCCTTATGTTAGAAATACTGCTTAGTTTGTTGTGCCTCTGTCCAGTAGTGACACAGAGATGATTCCCGATCTCCCACCCACCGGTCAAGATTTCTCTTGAACAGAGCCAGCGAGGTGCTCTGCCTCACATGGACTGGGATTTTATTCCACAGCATGGGGAGTCTCTGGGTGATAATATATCCAAGGTTTAAGTCTCTTGCTCTAGTGGTTTTGGTGGATTTGGATTTTTTGAGGTGGAGCATGTCCATTAATTCCGGGTTGGTCATGGCCTTGTATGTCAGGCACAGGTCACCTCTGAGCAGACGGTATGCAACTGAATAGATTTGGAGTTTCTTCAGTCTGGCAGCATATGACAGGTTTTGGAGTCTCTTTATCCTTTTGGTAAGGAACTTTTGGGGTCTCTCCAATTGCTGCAGGTGTCGGGTGAGATACATCTTGAATGGGGCATTGTACTCGATCATTGGTCTGATAAGTGAAGAGTACAGGGGAACAATGACCTCACTTGATCTGGATGTGAATCCCTTCATGATCAGGTGGGCAATGTAGAAGGTCATTCGAACCACTTTAGCAACGGCCACTGTCAACCTGGGGTCCCTGATAACCTCTTCTGAGCTTAGTGGGTTACGACCTATATGGTAGCTTACTATACACTTTTGCATTTAACTTCAGGCCATGGCTCTGGCACCAGCTATCAGTTTTCGTGAGACCCCTCTGAAGGATGTCTGTGTCCGATGTACTATCCACTATGGCACCTAGTTTGCAGTCATCCGCAAACTTTGTCAGCCATAGTCCTCCTATGTTTGCCTGTACTTCTGAGAAGTAGATGCCGAACAATAGGGGGCCAAGGACTGAGCCTGTGTGGGACTCCACTGTGTGCTGAGACCTCCTGGAGTCTGACATGGCTCCAGCAACTCTAACCCTGTGGGTTCTGTCCTTTAGCCAGTTTGCAACCCATCTTGTGACATATGGGTTTACATTTAAGCTGGTAAGTTTCTATAATATTTGCAAGGTCAAGGTAGGCTGTATGGACTGCCTTTCCTCATCAATGGCCTTGGTGACTGTTTCAAGAAGAAGATCTGCCCTTGACAAAGCCAAACTGGGTTGTGTTCAAGGTCTGCAAGTCCCCTATGTCCTTGTTTATGAGTTCCATTATGATCCTCTCCATAGCTTTGCAGATCAGGCTTGTTAATCTTATGGGGCGGTAATTACCAGGGTCCGTAGAGGCACCACCTTTGTGGTCCTCCTGAGTTTTTCCTCTTCCTCATTACAGCCAAAGGAACAGAGACAGATACTCGGATCAATGAAGATTCCAATCTTGTCTATGGAACAGAGACAGTCATGGAGTCCACATCAGCAATCGAGGAAGAGGAAAAACTCAGGAGGACCGTTCGAGTTCCAGAGAAAGGCTCTGAAACCAGTAACACGGACTTAGTGGTTAATTTATCGCATTATGCATTAACAGAGTCTGAAAGTAAGTTATTAAGTAAAGGTTTATCTTTCATGGATGTGGATGTCAGTGAGCTTATAATAGATATTAAACAATTTACTAGGAATGTGGCACTTGGTATGCTTTTTGATAATGGTACTGCTGATAATACTTTTAAGAAACCCTCTGTGTTTATTCCAAATTTGCATCCTTTACTAGAAACTTTTGAGAGGGCTTGTACTAATGATTTATTGAAATATTTTGAAAGCAATGATAAGAGACCTGAATTTTATAGGTTCATAGGTTCATAGGTTCATACTAGGCTATCTGCCCGAGGGCATTTACAAGCCTAGCCCATCGTTAGTATGGGGAACTATACCCATTATTTTTCTGTGCCTCTGTCGAGCAGTGACACTGAGGTAATCCCTGGGGTATCTCCCATCCATTGGTCAAGATTTGGCTCTGATGGATCTAGATTTTGAGGTGAAGCATATTCATCAAATCTCTGAATAGAGCTGGAGTTCTTCAGTCGGGCAGCATAGGACAGATTTTGAGACCCTTTATCCTTTGGTGAGGAACTTTGTGGCCTCCAGCTGCTGCAAGTGTCGGGTCAGATACATTCAATGGGGCATTGTACTCAATCATTGGTCTGATGAGTGATGAGTAAAGGAGACTATGACCTCCCTTGATCTAGATGAGAATCCCTTCATGATAAGGTGGGCAATGTAGAAGGTCTCCTAACTACTTTAGCTACATGGGTGTCGAGTGACAGACTACTATCAACCTGGGTCCCCAGGTCCCTGATAACTTCTTCTGTGCTCAGTGGATTGCCACCTATTTGGTAGCTAGGGGTAACCTTGTTTTTCCCGAAGGGTATGACTATGCATTTTTGGCATTTAACTTTAGGTCTGGCACCAGTTATCCGCTGTGAGACCCTTCTGAAGGATATCTGTGTCAGATGTGTTTTCTATTTTGCAGTCATCTGCAAACTTTGTCAGCCATAACCCTCCTGTGTTTGCTTGTACTTCGGAAAAGTGAGATGAGCGTGTGATGGCCATGTTCAGCAATGTGCTTAAACAATGCAATTCGCATATCTTTCTTCTGAATGTCACAGCAATGCTGGTAAACTCTGGCCCTTAAACTATGCATTGTTTTTTCCTATGTAAAAACATGTAAAAGCCTGACACTTAGCTAGATAAACCACACCTTTAGTACCACAATAGTACTTCTTGGATAGTTTGATCACCCCATAATTGTTAAGGTACAAACTGTCTAGTTCCAAAATGTATTTGCATTGTGAACAATGACCACATTTGGTCATCTTACCATCCTAATGGAGGAATTTTTCTCTTTCATGTAGTGTTTTTAGACAAGTATCCTTTTTGTAAGCTATATGTGGGGCTTCTCCCATGATTTTGGTGTATTCATTACCTATCCTAAAGACATTCCATTTTTTCTGTGTTGGTTCAGATATATAAAAAAATACTATTGAAGGATAAAATAAATGCCTTGCAAAATTGATTAATTTCCACATCTTTATTGACCTTAGTTGGTACTAATGGCTCCCCCTTCGCTGTACCTAAAAGTGGGGTAAATGCCCAGCAGTTCTCTTTTCTTATACTTTCCTAAAAATGTTTTCAAGAAAATAATCAGGATAACCCCTCCTCTCTAACATAAGTTTCAGTGTCCTACACTCGTCTTGAAATTTCAAATAATCAGACACCATATGAGCTAACCAGACATATTGTCCTTTTAAAACAGATGTATTTTGGTGAATACGATGCCAACTATCAAAGTGTAGTAAAAAGTTAGAGTAGGTGGCTTTTCTGTAGATCATAGATTCAAACTGGTTTTTTTTTGTACTTGGAGATGGTGATATCTAAATAATTAACCCAATCAGTCTGAGAGGTCATGATAAATTTTAATAAAGCGGTAGTGGTATGTATATATTCAAAAAACTCCTCCAATCTAGCCTCAGTAATGCTCCAAAAAATTACAATATCGTCCAAAAACTGTTCAAAGAGACCAACACTTTTTAATGTCGAATTGAATATAAAGTCGGTCTCTTCATATGCTAGTATGAGGTTGGCAGAAAAATGGAGATACAAGCTGCCCCCATTGCTACCCCCTACTTTTGTTTGAATAGTTGGTGTTCAAAAATTATAAACTTATTTTCAAGGACTACCTCAATAAGGGAACCAAGGGTGAGACTGTTACTGCACTAAGGGAACATTTCATCCTATGTGTTGATCACAGATGACCAATCAATGTTTCAGATTCATTTTACACAACAAACATTTACCAGTGCTCGTGTGTGCTTTGTTTTCTACTTCGCCTCTCATCTTGTTTAGAGAAGGCCGTAGTGTGAGTGTGGGTTACCTGCCTAACAGGATGTTCACATCACAATGAGGACAATCCAGTGATATCAGTCTTCATTGTTTGCTGACCAAGCAAAATCTCTTGAAGATCTGTTATTGTAAATACCTGCACAGCTGTGACTTTTTCATGATGTGTACACTTACTGTAGGCATTATTGAATCCTGGAGTAAAACTTTTCTGTGCCAAAACATAAACAGTTAGTTTTAGCTTCTTAATGAGAATAAAAGTATGAAATGAAAGATTCTGTAATCTAGAGTATGAAACATACCAGTTCATGTAGTTTTTACTTGAGGTATATTGGCATAAAAACAGCACCTTAACAAGCTGACAGCTCTCACATCTGCTACACATCTGTTCCTTTTCACAGTGGTTCACTTCAATGTAAACTGGGCACATATGTATCATTTTCTCATCCAAGAAACACTTGTCTTTTAAAATTATATGTTTGATGAATTCTATTACTTGCAATTGTAGACTTGCAAAATAAAACAAGTGCCATTTTCAAATGATGATAAAAATATATGTTTTAAGAAATGAAATAGTGCTACAGGACAGAAAGTGGTGTCTTCAGTATTCGAGATGTTAATACCACAGTACCAGACCATAGCAACATGCAGCAAAGCTTCTCAACAGAGATATTAAGGTAAGTCTACATTTTTACAGGTAATAAATGTATGCATTTTTTAATATTTATTCTATCCTTCAATCGTCTGGCAAAAGATGCAGTCCCCATTAGAACAGCATCAGACAATTTTGTTTTTATTATAAGTAATCAGGCACACAACAAAAATGTGTGGGCTTGGATCTTTTCTGCATGTATTGTTATCCACTGTCTATGACACAATAGCTGCTAGAAGAATGAAAATAAAGCAGTCCAATGGAGCATTGTGTTTTAGTCTGGCTACAAATGTTAGACTATCCAGAAGGATTGGTCAAGTCCTGGATGATTACCCTATCCATGAGGTCACTTGTCAGCAGAGCAGTGATTGAGTATTAACAGGAGTGGAGAACATGGAACACTTACCGTAAGGTCTACTGTTAGTATTTATTTATTTATTAAGGTGTCTAAGCCTAAGCAGTAAACAAACAATGTAAATTTGCTTCCCTGCATTATAGCATTACAAAACACAGCAATGCAACAAAAGTATAAACAGATATACAGTAATTAAATAATTAAAACAAATGTCAGTTGTTTAAAAAAGACACACTACATGATCTAATGTTCTACTAAAAATATATTATTTATTTAGTTATTTATTTAATTTGTTTACCAGGGTAGTACTCTGATCACAGTAGATCATTTGCAGTCTCAGCCTAGATGAAGAAATTCACAAAAAGAAAAATAAAACAAATTCATAAACAGAATAATCACAGAAGATAGATAATCCCATAGACAACTAATAATATGTAAACAACTCATACCATACATTTCAGCCACAAAACCCGGACCGAAATACAAAAAAGCGGGGGAGTATTCATATTCATCAAGGATACCCACACCTCCAGGTTAGTGGCACAGCACGATGCTTCAGAGATCATCCATGTGCAACTAACAATGGGCAAAACTGCTATTCAAATTATAGCTTGCTACAGATCACCCACCATGTCCCAGGACCCCCACTCCGCATTCCTGGAAACACCGGGAAACATAAAGGTCCTACCAAACACCCTGATATTGGGTGATTTCAATTACCCAAACATTAACTGGGAGAACTACTCAAGTACAAACTCCCTTACCCAACATTTCCTAGAATTTATAAACTCAAACGCCCTGGATTAACTGGTCAACACCCCCGCCAGAGGTGACAACATATTGGACCTGGTCATCACCAACATGGGCGACCTGTGTTCCACACTGGAGGTCAACCCCTCACTGGTTAGATCGGACCATAAACTAATCACCCTAGATATTCACATTCTGCCACCACCCCTGGTCAAAGAAACCACCGTGAAAAACTTTTCAAAAACAAACTTCACGTTACTTAAGACCGAAGAGGGAAGTTTCAAAGCCCACATGCTAAAGGATAATGCTGTCCAAACTGCAAAATTCTTTACTAATGCACTCTATGGGCACCTACAAGAATGCATGGATCATGCTATCCCAAACAAAACCAAGACTCACTCCCCCGAGAAAAGGAAACCAGTCTGGTGGACCCCTGCCATAAACAAGCTATACAACAGAAGGAGGAAACTAGTACAGAAAAGAGTAAAATCCCAATAAGGGAAGACATCCATGATCAGTATCAGCAATAAACTACATTTCCTCATAAAATCATCCAAGGCTAGCTTCGAAAGAAAAATTGCCATGTAGTCCAAAGATAACCACAAGGCATTCTTTAGCTATGTCAAGAATCTAAGCGGCAATTCTCATATCTGCTCGGAGTTAGTGCAGAATGGCACAAAATAAACTGAACCAACCAATATAGCCAACATCCTGGCAGACAGGTTCAATGCAAACTTCACCCCCTCTCCCCCCCAAAAGAGCCCATAACTATACCAGAAGAATGTAGTGCCCCTGAAATCACAGACTCTCAGGTTAAAACAGCCCTCTCTAAAGCCAAAAACACAGCATCAATGGGACCGGATGGTGTCCCAGGCTGCGTTTTACATGAGCTCAAAGATGAACTAACCCCTCACCTAAACACACTGTTTAAACTCAGCCTTTCCACAGGCTACATGCCCACAGAGTACCGCACAGAGAAAGTTATTCTGCTGCACAAAGGTGGAGCCACAACGGACCCGGGAACTATCGCCCTATAAGCCTGACTAGATTGGTCTGCAAAGGTATGGAATGCATCATCATGGCTCTTATTAACAGAGACAATGGGAACCTACAAACACTGGACCCTACCCAGTTCAGCTTTGTTAAGGGAAGATCATGCCTCCTAAACCTGGTGGACTTCTTTGAGACAGTTACCAAGGCTATAGATGAGGGAAAAGTGGTCCACACAGCCTACCTAGACCTCACAAAGGCCTTCAACACTGTTCCCCACTCAGGTATTACAGACAAGCTCACCAGCCTGAACATAAACCCTTATGTCACGAGATGGGTTGCCAACTGGCTCATGGACAGAACCCATATGGTAAGAGTTGCAAGGGCTAGGTCTAACTCTAAACTGGTTACAAGTGGCGTTCCCCAGGGCTCAGTCATAGGACCCCTCCTGTTCGGCATATACTTCTCAGAGGTACAGGCAAGCACAGGAGGACTATGGCTGACCAAGTTTGCAAACAACTGCAAATTAGGGGCTATAATTGACTCTCTGGCTGACACAGACAACCTCCAAAAGGGTCTCACTGAGACAGATACCTGGTGTCAAAACCATGGCCTCAAGCTAAATGCCAAACAGTGCATTGTCATTCCCTTTGGAGAAAACAAAGTACCCACAAACTACCACATAGGTAGTAACCCCCTAAATACAGAAGGTGTAATAAGGGATCTGGGGACCCAAGTAGACAGTAACCTCTCCTTTGATAATCACATTGCCAAAGTGGTTAGAAGATCCTTCTATGTGGCCCACCTAATCACAAAAGGGTTTGCATCCAGATCAAAAGAGGTCATTGAGCCCCTCTATGCATCACTCATCAGACCCATCATAGAGTACAATGTCCCATTTGGGATGTACCTTACAAGACACCTGCAACAACTGGAAAGACCACAGACGTACCTCAACAAGAGGATCACTGGTCTCAAGCAGATGCCCTATGCAGCTTGACTGAAGAAGCTCCAGCTGTACTCGGTTGTATACCGCCTACTCAGAGGTGATCTCTGCCTGACATACAAGGCCATGTCCAACTCAGAATTGATGGACATGCTCCACCTAAAGAAAACCATATCCCCTCAAGCCACATGCTCCAGGGATCTAAACCTCACCACAACAATAAATAGGACATACTGGAGGGATAAATTCCTGTCCAAGAGACTTCCCATGCTCTGGAACAAGATTCCAATCTACATTAGACAGAGCTCCTCACTAACCCTCTTCAAGAGAAACCTTGACGAGTGGATGGGAAACAGAAAGTTTACCCTAGGGATCACTTCAATGGCTCTGCTGGGCAGAGGCACAGGGAACTAATCTAAGGGGGTGGCGAAAGCCAACACATTCCGGCTAGGCTTATAAATGCCTTTGGGCAGATAGCCTAATACCTACCTATGAGCCTGTTAACAGAGTAGAAAAACAAACATGAATTAATTTTAATAGTAAATGTGAGAGAGAAATGGGAGGTGAGAACAGAGAGTTGAAGTAGAAGTGATGCAGTGAGGATGGAGTTAGGTGATGAGTCCATTGGAAAAGCATTTGCAGTCAGATTTTTGATGGTGGTGTCTTTTGAGTTGAGCTCTGAACATGGGGAAAGAGGAGACTTCTTTTAGGTGTGTGTTGGGGGGTGTCACAGTTTGGGTGCAAAAATGGAGAAGGAATGGTTGTTAGGGATCAGTTTTGTTTGGGGTGTTCAGAGTGACAAACCTAATTAAGAGAGGTTGCAGAGACTGTAGAGGATGGTTTTATTATGGAGTTTGGCTGCCCCTGGCTGAAATAGTTTGAAAAGAAGAGACCCTAGGAGTAGCTGAACTCTGTAGGAGACTGGTAGCCATTTGGCCTTGAAGATGGTGATGCAGTGGTATTCCTTCGGGGGGGGGGGTGCTGGAAATGAGTTGGCAGATTTTGTTTTCAATAGACTGTAGAGTGAATAATTTTTTTAGAGGTTGTAGCTATGATGGGAGCCCATATTCAAGTTAAGCAAGGAGAACTTCTTTGTATACTGCAGTGCTAGCTGGTCTGGGGAGAAATGGAGACATTTTCCAGGACCAGAGCAAAACAGAACTGTTCTTTTGCCTGGTGTTTTCAAAGTGGCTTTGGACCTTAAGTGACCGGTCTTGCCATAAACCTAAGTATTTAAAGGGCATAGTTGTTTCTATTGGGGAACCATTGATATCTGCAATGTTGAGATTTGTAGGAGTTTTTTTTTTCACCTTTTGTGAGGTTCCAAATATCCTGCTTTTGGTTTTGAAGGATTTAGGAGAAGCTTAGCCAATAAGTAAGGGAATGGTGGTCAGACTGAAGCTGAGTTTGAATAGTTGAATGTGATGGAGTGGATTTAAGAATAACCATGTTATCTGCATGAAGAATGATAGGAAAGTTAGGGAGATCAGAGAATAGTTTGTTAATGATGATTGAAAACAGTGGGGTCAGTATGAATCCCTGGGACACTCCGCTGGTAAGGGGTGCTCGAGTTGATATGGATGAACCTATTTTGACTCTGAAATACCTATTTGTTAAGAAATGCTGGAATCAGCTGACAGTGTTGAGGTTAACCCTGATTTGTCAGAATGAGTGAAGGAGCAAAAAGTGGTAAATACGATCTAAAGCTTTGGTAAGGTCAATGAAGAAAGCTCCTGAAAGATTTTCTTTATCCGTATTGAAAAGAATTTCATCTGTAAGTGACTAGAGTGTGCTCCAGCCAGTCCAGAATCCATGCTGTTTAAGAATGAAGAGGTGGGACTATTGAATGCAGGTGGACACCTGATTGTTGATTAGTTTTTCAAGTATTTCCTCAAGTGTAGGGAGGATGAAGATTTAACTAGAGCAGTTTTCCATATGTCTTGTATTGTATTATAAGTTAAGCAGATGTTATAAATATGGAGAAGATCTGTGGTACGAAGATATTTGCAGAGTGATATAAACCAAGATAGTAGGTCATCTGCATCATGGGGTGCATCAAGGGGTATGTTTTCTAGTAAGGGTCAAGGTCTTTGTCATTTTCTTATAATAGTGGAGGAAGATAAAAGTAGGAGGCTAGGTGAGTTGGGGGAGAGACAGAGGTAGTAGTACCAGGGAGGTGGCTGAATTCCTTGAAAAAGTCAGAGGTTAAGAGTTGGCCTTGAGAGAGGTCTGGATGGTGATAGTGGTGGAGGTGGGATCTATGGATTCTCAGCCTGTGAGAAGATTACTTCCTGGCAGAAACATTTGGGTTTGCCTAGCAGAACAAGTGGTTTGTTTTTGAAATAGTTGGTTTTGTGCCTGCGTATGGCTTGCTTAGCTAGATTATGTAGAGAGGTAAAGGCAGTACGATTTTCTGATGAGGGTTTTTGGCTCAATACAGAACATGCATCCTCCATAAAGTCTGAGCAGAGTTTTTAATTCAGTGGTTAGCCAGGGGATTTGTTGTGTTGGAAAAGGCACTGTATGAGATGGTAGAATTTATCTTGAAGTCAAAGGAGGGTATGTGTCAGAGCTGTTGCAGCTGGGTATTTTCTTTGGGGGGGTTATCTGTTTTGATGGTGGATCTTGGTTTGAAGGTAACTTATTTGGGGTAGTTTTGGTGACTGATGGATAATTTAGAAGGTTATTGGGGAGTGGCTGATGAATGAGTGTGGAAGAACAGATGTATAAATACAACACTCAGCCAGTGATCTAAAAAAATTAATAAAAAAGAGCTCACTATGATAAAAGACAGCTCTAGTGTCTCAGTGCACAGGCCTCCAGGAGTTAACAAGCAACAAATAAAAACCTCATGAAATACTATTAACAATTAACTACACTAAACATTCATCTGATCATATGGAATATCACAATAAGAACTTCCAATTACATTCTATATTCAGTCCAGGAAGTGTCAGCATACTATATTTTAAAGTAAACACAGTTTCTTTATACAGCAACTTAAGTAAACTATTATGTGCTAGTTTGGGGTAGTTTTGGTGTCTGATGAATACTTTAGAAGGTTATTAGGGAGTGGCTGATGAATGAGGGTGGAAGAACAGATATATTGGCAACAAACTGGTGGCCATTGTTAGTGATAATCCATTATGAACCTTCAGTATGAGGCAACAGCATTTCATACCTATCAAGGACAGTAGCTAATTCAACAGGACCAAGATGAGATGGACAGAAGAAAGCCTGTCTGAAGACTCCATCACTGAGCCTAAAAGTGGCTAACATCTCGTAACTTGATGATAGGAATGTCTGCACTGGGGAACAGGCTACAATAAACTATTGGACCAAATAAATGACTGTTGTATCAATCCTGAGCTTACCATCAACAAAAATAAATACAGCACAGTTTCCTCTTGGTGAATCTAGCATCCCTGCTGCTTACCATATAAATAAAATTCCACATAGTTTTGGTACAGTCAGGCACTTGGGTAAATATGTGATTAACAACCTTTACTTTGAGCACTACCTCTTTGGTGGTTAGAAAATACTTCTACAATGAGCAACATATCCTTTGTGGTATCTCATCAAGGTCCAGAGAATTTATAGTCTCACTTTATTTATCCCTTTTTAGGCCCATCATTGAGTACAATGTACCCTGGCATATACCATGCTGAGCATTTGTTTCTTCACC
Organism: Protopterus annectens; assembly: GCF_019279795.1. Lineage (NCBI taxonomy): Eukaryota > Metazoa > Chordata > Ceratodontiformes > Protopteridae > Protopterus > Protopterus annectens. The sequence goes on from NC_056726.1 coordinate 1,449,662,479, forward strand.
AAAAAGATCTCAGGTCTTAGTGCCCTTAGCTACTCTGACAGACTAAAACTCTGTCTCTCAATTCATTGTCATATTAACTAGTGAAAGGTAATCTCTGCATCACCATTCATTTTATAACAACTTGCAGTCTTTGAAATCCTTCAACTAAATAGAACCAGAGGTAAAATGATCACCCATTCTAGAAAGTTAAACCTGTACTGGCACATCAACAGCACCAGATGTTCTTCCTTAGCAACTTTAAAACCCATCTGGATGACAGGATCAATAATGACAAATTTTCACTGGTGATATGTGGAAAAAGTCTACTTAACAAAGTACATTGTTGTCTCCCACCAGTATTGGATGGTGCAGGTGAGCTTTTCACTGGTGCCCTTTGGCCACAAGTTTAGAAAGAACTTACATTAAAGTAAAATAACTCATACCTATATCTATCGTGTGACCCATAAAAGCAATATTAGAAATCTTACGCATCTTAGAAAATTCTCCCAATAAATGAAAATAATATAGTCTCCTACTCTCACAGACAAAACTTTTCTATACTGTCCAGCTTTTCTGTAAGCCAGTTCAGTGCTAATAACAGCTATTTACTTAACACCTCTCACCCTTCTCCATCCATAGAGAAACCAAAAATAAAACCAAAGGATAAATTCAATCTACCCCCATCATCCCAAAAGTGATTTCTTAACAGATAACGGTTTAAAATTGTTAGCAAACATCTCACACATTTACTATGAACCCCCCTGCACAAATTGTCTACTAATTTCTTATTATTAATAATATTGTTGCCCATTAATACAACATAATATTACCCCATACAGCTCCAAACAAGCCCAATGCTCCTCCATTACATACTCAATCTTCTAATCAGACATGGTCTGAAGAAATCATATCCCACCAAGAATACTCACCCAATCTTCCTTGCTTGTACTTAGCCACAAACACCTATTATTCTTTCTTCTCTATCTTCTCACATAAATTCTACCTCATAAAAGCCTAATAAAATTCCCCAAAACCCTCTCCAAATTCCCACCAGTCACACTGATACTTCTGCTAAGAAGCAATGTTAAATACAACCCAGATCCCAAACAATCCCATAAATGCAAAAAGCCTTTGGAACAAACTGGAACAAGTCAAGTCCCTACTTCTACAACATGATTCAGATATTGTAGCCATAACGGAATCATGGCTCAGAATGGAGAACAGACACTTACACTACCTTTTACCACATTACAGCTACATCCTAGATGCCAGACCAAAACAAAGGAGTGGCAAAATTGCCTCTTATACAAAATACATCTAAGTCTACAACTCATAGTCCAAGCCAAAGTACCATCAGATACTCTAATAAATTAGTTTTTTTTATCCAAATTTGCACCAATAATAAAGGATTCCATTACACTGCATTAGCCTACTGCCTTGTCTGTATCTCCAAATAAGTTGCAAAACATAGTAGATGCAATACCCATTGACCCTACTTGGTGACTTCAACCTAAACTTGCTTATTTATGTCCAACATGACATCGCAAACATCTGCTCTGACTTCCATCTCAAACAATTAGTGCAGTGGCTGACATGGTCTAATCTCATTTCCAACAACCATAGACCTAATCTTCACTGACAATTCTTCACTAATATCAGATATCAAAATTCACCCAGCTACAATCTATGACTACTGTTCAGTTAACTTCTCCATTCAGGGCCTTCTTGGAAAATACATCCAGTCTTATCACATTCCACGTACTCTCAGACTCCGGTATAAACAAGCTCAAATATACTGTTTTTATAATGGACTGGTCATTCATCATAAACACAAATGACCCTAAACTGTCCTGGAAAGAAGTAAATAAACTAGCAGTAAGAAAAATACAAACAATCCTACAAAATATGGCAAATCCTTTCTGCCCTTGTGACTTGCTCTCAGAATTCACCCACCTAGCAACACGCCTCTCCCCTGCCACAAGCCCCATTACTCCACTTATACTTATGCTCTACATCCCCCAGGTTTACATTAAACCTATTGAAACAAAAGATAAAGAACCTCTTCTTCAACAAACAAAAACTGTCAGTACACAGGCCCTGACAGTCCCAATCCTTGGATTAGATTCTCGTTCTTTTTCTGTAAACCTGTATTCGGTGCTTGCCTTACCCAAAATACTATGATAAACATCTGGAAAACAACCATTGTTGAAACCCATTCACAAACAAGCAAACCCAACCAAAACGTCTCAGGACAGACTTACCACTTATCATTCAGTGCTAGGGAAAATTCTAGAAAAACTCATCTACCCATAGCTGAGACAATAACTAAGCATGTGTAACATCCTTTCCCACAAACAACATGGCATCTAGCCAAGCCAAAATACCCTAACAGTCCTACGGGCTTTTGCTCATAATCTCCTGTTAGACATGGATAAAGTAATGCTCACTAGTGTCATCTTTATTGGCCTTATTAAAGACTTTGATCTTGTTAATCACAACATATTTCTAGAGCACCTTGACAAAACTGGCATCAGCGAAGTTAACTACCTTAGTTCAAAAATGATCTATTCTGGTAAAACTTCCTGTCAAAGTTCACTCTGCTTTCTCTCGATCATCTAGCCTGCTAAAAGGGATTCCATATAAATACATACTTGTCTACATTCCTTACATCTTATATATAAACAAACTTCCTACTGACCTACTGCACCTCCTCACGCTACCCCACAATGATGACCATGGCGTGTTCTGCACATTTCACTCCTTCTCCACTCTCAGATATCTGACCTACACTGATGACCATGGTCCTATTCTAGACATGATACTCCTTCTCCACTGTGAGATATCTGCCCTAAACTGATGACCATGGTCTTATTCTGCACATGTAAATCCTTATCCACTCTCAGATATCTGCCCTACACTGATGACCATGGTCCTATTCTACACATGTCACTCAATCTCCACCCTCAGATATCTGCCCTACACTGATGACCATGGTCTTATTCTGTACATGTCACTCCTTCTCCACTCTCAGATATCTGCCCTACACTGATGACCATGGTCTTATCCTGTACATGTCACTCTTTCTCCACTCTCAGATATCTGCCTTACACTGATGACCACAGTCCTATTCTGCACATATCACTCTTTGCCCACTCTCAGATATCTGCCCTACACTGACGACCATGGTCCTATTCTGTACACATCACTCCTTCTCCACTCTCAGATATCTGCCCTACACAGATAACCATGATCCAATTCTGCACGTCACTCCTTCTCCACTGTCAGATATCTGCTCTGCACTGATGACCATGGTCCTATTCTGCACATGTCACTTTTTAACACTCTCAGACAACTGCCCTACACTGATGACCATGGTCCTATTCTGCGCACATCACTCCTTCTCCACTCTCAGATCTGTGACCTACACTGATGACCATGGTCCTATTCTACAGATGTCACTCCTTTTCCACTCTAAGATAACTGCCCTACACTGATGACCATGGTCCTATTCTGCACGTCACTCCTTCTTCACTCTCAGACATTTGCCATACACTGATGACCATGGTCTTATTCTGCACATGTCACTCCTTCTCCACTCTCAGATATCTGCCCTACACTGATGACCACGGTCCTATTCTGCACATGCCACTCCTTCTACACTCTCAGATATCTGCCCTACACTGATGACCATGGCCCTATACTGCACATGTCACTCCTTCTCCACTCTCAGATATCTGCCCTACACTGATGACCATGGCCCTATACTGCACATGTCACTCCTTCTCCACTCTCAGATATGTGCCCTACACTGATGACCATGGTCCTATTCTGCACGTCACTCCTTCTCCAATCTCAGATCCCTGCCCTACACTGATGACCATGGTCCTATTCTGCACGTCACTCCTTCTCCACTCTCAGATATCTGCCCTAAACTGATGACCATGGTCCTATTCTACACATGTCACTCCTTCTCCACTGTCAGATATCTGCCTTACACTGATGACCACAGTCCTATTCTGCACATGTCAATCCTTTTCCACTCTCAGACATCTGCCTACACTTATGACCATGGTCCAATTCTACACATGTCACTCTTTCTCCACTCTCAGATATCTGCCATACACAGATGACCATGGTCCTATTCTGTACATGTCACTAATTCTCCACTCTCAGATATCTACCATACACTGATGACCATGGTCCTATTCTGCACATGTCACTCCTTCTACACTCTTAGATATCTGCCCTACACTGATAACCACAGTCCTATTCTGTACATGTCACTCCTTCTCCACTCACAGATATCTGCCCTACACTGATGACCATGGTCCTATTCTGCTCATGTCACTCCTTCTCCACTCTGAGATATCTGCCGTACACTGATGACCACGGCCCTAATCTGCACATCACACTTTCTCCACTCTCAGATATCTGCCCTACACTGATGACCACAGTCCTATTCTGCACATCACTCCTTCTCCACTCTCAGATCACTGCACTACACTGATGACCACAGTCCTATTCTGTATATGTCACTCCTTCTTCACTTTCAGATATCTGCCGTACACTGATGACATGGTCCTATTCTGCAAATGTAACTCCTTCTCCACTTTCAGATATCTGCCCTACACTGATGACCACAGTCCTATTCTGCACATGTAACTCCTTCTTCTCTCACAGAACCTGCCCTACACTGATGACCACAGTCCTATTCTGCACATGTCACTCCTTCTTCACTCACAGAACCTGCCCTACACTGATGACCATGGTCCTATTCTGCACATGTCACTCCTTCTCCACTCTCAGATATCTGACCTACACTGATGACCATGGTCCTATTCTGCATGTCACTCCTTCTCCACTCACAGAACCTGACCTACACTGATGTCCATGGTCCTATTCTGCACATGTCACTCCTTCTCCACTCTAGGATATCTGCCCTACACTGATGACCATGGTCCATCTCTGTACATGTCATTCTTTCTCCACTGTCAGATATCTACCCTACACTGATGACCATGGTCCTTTTCTGCACATGGCACTCCTTCTACACTCTCAGATATCTACCATACACTGATGACCATGGTCCTATTCTGTACATGTGACTCTTTCTCCACTCTCAGATATGTGCCATACACTGATGACCATGGTCCTATTCTGTACATGTGACTCCTTCTCCACTCTCAGATATCTGCCCTACACTGATGACCGTGGCCCTTTTCTGCAAGTCACTCATTCTCCACTCTCAGATATCTGCCCTACACTGACCACAGTCATATTCTGCACATCAATCCTTCTCCACTTTCAGATATCTGCTCTACACTGAAGACCACGGACCTATTCTGCACATGTCACTCCTTCTACACTCTCAGATATCTGCCATACACTGATGACCATGGACTATACTACACATTTCACTACTTCTCCACTGTCAGATACCTGCCTTACACTGATGACCACAGTCCTATTCTGCACATGTCAATCCTTTTCCACTCTCAGACATCTGCCTACACTTATGACCATGGTCCTATTCTACACACGTCACTCCTTCTCCACTACTAGATATCTGCCATACACAGATGACCATAGTCCTATTCTTTACATGTCACTCCTTCTCCACTCTCAGATATCTACCATACACTGATGACCATGGTCCTATTCTGCACATGTCACTCCTTCTACACTTTCAGATATCTGCCCTACACTGATGACCACAGTCCTATTCTGTACATGTCACTCCTTCTCCACTCACAGATATCTGCTCTACACTTATGACCATGGTCCTATTCTGCACATGTCACTCCTTCTCCACTCTGAGATATCTGCCTTACAGTGATGACCATGGCCCTAATCTGCACGTCACTCTTTCTCCACTCTCAGATATCTGCCCTACACTGATGACCACAGTCCTATTCTGCACATCACTCCTTCTCCACTCTCAGATCACTGCACCTCACTGATGAACACAGTCCTATTCTGTACATGTCACTCCTTCTCAACTTTCAGATATCTGCCGTACACTGATGACCATGGTCCTATTCTGCAAATGTAACTCCTTCTCCACTTTCAGATAGCTGCCCTACACTGATGCCGACAGTCCTATTATGCACATGTCACTCCTTCTTCACTCACAGAACCTGCCCTACACTGATGACCATGGTCCTATTCTGCACATGTCACTCCTTCTCCACTCTCAGATATCTGACCTACACTGATGACCATGGTCCTATTCTGCATGTCACTCCTTCTCCACTCACATAACCTGCCCTACACTGATGACCATGGTCATATTCTGCACGTCACTCCTTATCCACTCCAAGATATCTGCACTACACTGATGACCACAGTCCTATTCTGCACAAGTCACTCCTTCTACACTCTCAGATCTTTGCCCTACACTGAAGACCGCAGTCCCATTCTGTACATGTCCCTCCTTCTCCATTCTCAGATATCTGATCTACACTGATGACCATGGTCCTATTCTGAACATACCACTCCTTCTCCACTCTCAGATATCTGCCCTACACTGATGACCATGGTCCATCTCTGTATATGTCACTCTTTCTCCACTGTCAGATATCTACCCTACACTGATGACCATGGTCCTTTTCTGCACATGTCACTCCTTCTACACTCTCAGATATCTACCATACACTGATGACCATGGTCCAATTCTGTACATGTGACTCCTTCTCCCCTTTCAGATATCTGCCATACACTGATGACCATGGTCCTATTCTGTACATGTGACTCCTTCTCCACTCTCAGATATCTACCCTACACTAATGACCATGGTCCTATTCTGCATGTCACTCCTTCTACACTCTCAGATATGTGCACTACACTGATTACCATGGTCCTATTCTGCACTTCACTCCTTCTCCACTCTCAGATCCCTGCCTTACACTGATGACCACAGTCCTATTCTGCACATGTCAATCCTTTTCCACTCTCAGACATCTGCCTACACTTATGACCATAGTCATATTCTACACATGTCACTCCTTCTCCACTCTCAGATATCTGCCATAGACAGATGACCATGGTCCTATTCTGCACGTCACTCCTTCTCCACTCACAGAACCTGTCCTACACTGATGACCATGGTCCTATTCTGCACATGTCACTCCTTCTCCACTCTCAGATATCTGATCTACACTGATGACCATGGTCCTATTCTGCACATACCACTCCTTCTACACTCTCAGATATCTTCCCTACACTGATGACCATGGTCTATCACTGTACATGTCACTCTTTCTCCACTGTCAGATATCTACCCTACACTGATGACCATGGTCCTTTTCTGCACATGTCACTCCTTCTACACTCTCAGATATCTACCATATACTGATGACCATGGTCCTATTCTGTACTTGTGACTCCTTCTCCACTCTCAGATATCCGTCATACACTGATGACCATGGTCCTATTCTGTACATGTGACTCCTTCTCCACTCTCAGATATCTGCCCTACACTGTTGACCATGGCCCTTTTCTGCACGTCACTCATTCTCCACTCTCAGATATCTGCCCTATACTGACCACAGTCCTATTCTGCACATCACTCCTTCCCCACTCTTAGATCCCTTCACTACACTGATGACCATGGTCCTATTCTGCACATGTCACTCCTTCTACACTCTCAGATATCTGCCATACACTGATGACCATGGCCTATACTACACATTTCAGTACTTCTCCACTGTCAGATACCTGCCTTACACTGATGACCACAGTCCTATTCTGCACATGTCAATCCTTTTCCACTCTTAGACATCTGCCTACACTTATGACCATGATCCTATTCTACACACGTCACTCCTTCGCCACTCTCAGATATCTGCCATACACAGATGACCATAGTCCTATTCTGTACATGTCACTCCTTCTCCACTCTCAGATATCTACCATACACTGATGACCATGGTCCTATTCTGCACATGTCACTCCTTCTACACTTTCAGATATCTGCCCTACACTGATGACCACAGTCCCATTCTGTACATGTCACTCCTTCTCCACTCACAGATATCTGCTCTACACTGATGACCATGGTCCTATTCTGCACATGTCACTCCTTCTCCACTCTGAGATATCTGCTGTACAGTGATGACCAAGGCCCTAATCTGCACATCACTCTTTCTCCACTCTCAGATATCTGCCCTAAACTGATGACCACAGTCCTATTCTGCACATCACTCCTTCTCCACTCTCAGATCACTGCACCTCACTGATGACCACAGTCCTATTCTGTACATGTCACTCCTTCTTGACTTTCAGATATCTGTCCTACACTGATGACCGTGGTCCTATTCTGCAAATGAAACTTCTTCTCCACTTTCAGATATCTGCCCTACACTGATGACGACAGTCCTATTCTGCACATGTCACTCCTTCTTCACTCACAGAACCTGCCCTACACTGATGACCATGGACCTATTCTGCACATGTCACTCCTTCTCCACTCTCAGATATCTGACCTACACTGATGACCATGGTCCTATTCTGCATGTCACTCCTTCTCCACTCACATAACCTGCCCTACACTGATGACCATGGTCCTATTCTGCACGTCACTCCTTATCCACTCCCAGATATCTGCACTACACTGATGACCACAGTCCTATTCTGCACAAGTCACTCCTTCTACACTCTAAGATCTTTGCCATACACTGAAGACCACAGTCCCATTCTGTACCTGTCCCTCCTTCTCCATTCTCAGATATCTGATCTACACTGATGACCATGGTCCTATTCTGAAGATACCACTCCTTCTCCAATCTCAGATATCTGCCCTACTCTGATGACCATGGTCCATCTCTGTATATGTCACTCTTTCTCCACTGTCAGATATCTATCTACCCTACACTGATGACCATGGTCCTTTTCTGCACATGTCACTCCTTCTACACTTTCAGATATCTACCATACAAAGATGACCATGGTCCAATTCTGTACATGTGACTCCTTCTTCACTCTCAGATATCTGCCATACACTGATGACCATGGTCCTATTCTGTACATGTGACTCCTTCTCCATTCTCAGATATCTACCATACACTAATGACCACGGTCCTATTCTGCACATGTCACTCCTTCTACACTCTCAGATATGTGCCCTACACTGATGACCATGGTCCTATTCTGCACATGTCACTCCTTCTCCACTCTCAGATATCTGCCCTACACTGACCACAGTCATATTCTGCACATGTCACTCATTCTCCACTCTCAGATATCTGCCCTACACTGACCAAAATCATATTCTGCACATCAATCCTTCTCCACTCTCAGATATCTGCCATACACTGATGACCATCGTCCTATTCTGCACGTCACTCCTTCTTCACTCTCAGAACCTGTCCTACACTGATGACCATGGTCCTATTCTGCACATGTCACTCATTCTCCACTCTCAGATATCTTATCTACACAGATGACCATGGTCCTATTCTGCACATATCACTCCTTCTACACTCTCAGATATCTACCATACACTGATGACCATGGTCCAATTCTGTACATGTGACTCCTTCTCCCCTTTCAGATATCTGCCATACACTGATGACCATGGTCCTTTTCTGCACATGTCACTCCTTCTACACTCTCAGATATCTACCATACAGTGATGACCATGGTCTTATTCTGTACATGTGACTCTTTCTCCATTTTCAGATATCTGCCATACACTGATGACCATGGTCCTACTCTGTACATGTGACTCCTTCTCCACTCTCAGATATCTGCCCTACACTGATGACCATCGTCCTATTCTGCACGTCACTCCTTCTTCACTCTCAGACATCTGCCATACACTGATGACCATGGTCTTATTCTGCACATGTCACTCCTTCTCCACTCTCAGATCACTGCCCTACACTGATGACTACAGTCCAATTCTGTACATGTCCCTGCTTATCCACTTTCAGATATCTGCCCTACACTGATGACCACAGTCCTATTCTGCAAAAGACACTCCTTCTCTACTCTCAGATATCTGCCCTACACTGATGACCACTGTCGTATTCTGCACATGCCACTCCTTCTACACTCTCAGATATCTGCCCTACACTAATGACCATGGCCCTATACTGCACATGTCACTCGTTCTCCACTCTCAGATATCTGCCCTACACTGATGACCATGGCCCTATACTGCATGTCACTCCTTCTCCACTCTCAGATCCCTTCCTTACACTGATGACCATGGTCCTATTCTGCACATCACTCCTTCTCCACTGTCAGATATCTGCCTTACACTGATGACCACAGTACTATTCTGCACATGTCACTCCTTCTCCACTCTCAGATATCTGCCATACACAGATGACCATGGTCCTATTTTGCACATGTCACTAATTCTCCACTCTCAGATATCTACCATACACTGATGACCATGGTCCTATTCTGCACATGTCACTCCTTCTACACTCTCAGATATCTGCCCTACACTGATAACCACAGTCCTATTCTGTACATGTCACTCCTTCTCCACTCACAGATATCTGCCCTACACTGATGACCATGGTCCTATTCTGCTCATGTCACTCCTTCTCCACTCTGAGATATCTGCCGTACACTGATGACCATGGCCCTAATCTGCACATCACACTTTCTCCACTCTCAGATATCTGCCCTACACTGATGACCACAGTCCTATTCTGCACATCACTCCTTCTCCACTCTCAGATCACTGCACTACACTGATAACCACAGTCCTATTCTGTACATGTCACTCCGTCTCCACTTTCAGATATCTGCCGTACACTGATGACCATGGTCCTATTCTGAAAACGTAACTCCTTCTCCACTTTCAGATATCTGCCCTACACTGATGACCACAGTCCTATTCTGCACATGTCACTCCTTCTTCACTCACAGAGCCTGCCCTACACTGATGACCATGGTCCTATTCTGCACGTCACTCCTTCTCCACTCTCAGATATCTGACCTACACTGATGACCATGGTCCTATTCTGCACGTCACTCCTTCTCCACTCACAGATCCTGCCCTACACTGATGACCATGGTCCTATTCTGCACATGGCACTCCTTCTCCACTCTCAGATATCTGCACTACACTGATGACCACAGTCCTATTCTGCACAAGTCACTCCTTCTCAACTCTCAGATCTTTGCCCTACACTGAAGACCACAGTCCCATTCTGTACATGTCCCTCCTTCTCCATTCTCAGATATCTGATCTACACTGATGACCATGGTCCTATTCTGCACATATCACTCCTTCTCCACTCTCAGATATCTGCCCTACACTGACCACAGTCATATTCTGCACATCAGTCCTTCTCCACTCTCAGATATCTGCCCTACACTGATGACCACAGTCCTATTCTGCACATGTCACTCCTTCTACACTCTCATATATCTGCCCTACACTGATGACCATGGCCTATACTGCACATTTCACTCCTTCTCCATAGGTTCATAGGTTCATAGGTTCATTCTAGGCTATCTGCCCAAGGGCATTTATAAGCCTAGCCCAGAGTTTTGTGGCTTTCACCACCCCTTTAGTTTGGAGGATACTATGCCCATTATTTTGCTGTGCCTCTGTCAAGCAGTGACACTGAGATAATCCCTGGGGTATATCTGCGATCTCCCATCCATTGGTCAAGATTTCTCTTGAACAAAGCCAGCGATGTGCTCTGCCTCACATGTACCGGGATTTTGTTCCACAGCATAGGGAGTCTCTGGGTGATGAATCTGTCCATCCAGCACGTCCTATTAATAACCGTGTCATGGTTTAAGTCTCCCGCCCTTGTAGTTCTGAGGGATCTAGATTTTTTGAGGTGAAGCATGTTCATCAATTCTGGGTTGGACATGGCCTTGTATGTCAGGCACAGGTCATCTCTGAGCAGACGGTAAGCGACTGAATAGAGCTGAAGTTCCTTCAGTCGGGCAGCATAGGACATATTTTTGAGACCCTTTATACTTTTGTTGAGGAACTTTTGGGGCCTTTCCAGTTGCTGCAGGTGTCGTGTCAGATTCATTCCAAATGGGGCATTGTACTCAATCATTGGTCTGATGAGTGATGAGTACAGGGGGACGATGACTTCCCTTGATCTAGATGTGAATCCCTTCATGATCAGGTGGGCAATGTAGAAGGTCTTCCTAACTACTTTGGCATTGTGAGTGTCAAATGAAAGGTTACTGTCAACCTGGGTCCCCAGATCCCTGATAACCTCTTCTGTGTTTAGTGGGTTGCCGCATATATGGTAGCTAGGGGTAACCTTGTTTTTCCAGAAGGGTATGACTATGCATTTTTTGGCGTTTAACTTTAGGCCATGGCTCTGTCACCAGTTATCCATTTCTATAAAACCCTTCTGAAGGATATCTGTGTCAGATGTGTTCTCAACTATGGCGCCCAGTTTGCAGTCATCTGCAAATTTTGTCAGCCATAATCCTCCTGTGTTTGCTTGTACTTCTGAAAAGTAGATGCCGAACAGGAGAGGGTCCAGAACTGAGCCCTGTGGGACACCACTTGTGACAGGCTTTGAGTCTGACATGGCGCCAGCAACTCTGACCCTGTGGGTTCTGTCACTTAGCCAGTTTGCAACCCATCTTGTGACGTATGGGTTTACATTTAAGCTGATGAGTTTTTCAAAGATACCTGAGTAGGGTATTGTGTCGAAAGCCTTTGACAGGTCTAGGTAGGCTGTGTGGACTGCCTTTCCCTCATCAATGGCTTTGGTGACTGTTTCGAAAAAGTCAACCAAGTTTAAAAGGCATGATCTGCCTTTGACCAAGCCAAACTGGGTCAGATCCAAAGTCTGCAAGTCTCCTATGTCTTTATTTATGAGTTCCATTATGATCCTCTCCATAGCTTTGCAGATCAAGCTTGTCAAGCTGATGGGACGGTAATTTCCAGGGTCGGTGGAGGCACCGCCTTTGTGAAGTGGGACCACAGTTGCCGTACGCCATTCCTTAGACACGTATCCTGAGGTGAGGCTAAGATTAAACAGCTGCCCTAACTGCGGGTTTAATTCCTCACTGAGTTCATGGAGCACACTTCCGGGGACACCATCTGGTCCCATGGATGCTGTGTTTTTTGCCTTGGAGAGAGCAGTTCTCACCTGAGCGTTAGAGATGTTTGGGGGACTATAATTCTCTGGTATAGATATCTCACCTTTTGGGGAGTTTGCACTGAACCTGTCAGCCAGTATGTTGGCAATGTCTGTAGGTTCAGTAATTTTTACATCATTTTGAACTAATTCTGAGCATATCTGGGAGTTTCCTCCCAGGTTTCTAACATAGCTAAAGAAGGCCTTATGATTGTCCTTTGAGTCCTTAGCGACTTTTCTCTCAAAATTTGCCTTGGATGATTTTATGAGAGATCTTAGTTTTTACTTATAATGATCAAGGGTGTTTTCCTTTTGAAGGATTTTGGTCTATCTTGTAGTAGCTTCCTCCTTTTGTTGTAGAGCTTGTTTATGGCTGGGGTCCACCAGACTGGACGCTTGCCTTTGGTACAAAGAGTCTTTGTTTTGTTAGGGATTGCCTGATCCATGCAGTCCTGTAGGTGCTGGTAGAAGGCATTTGTAAGTGATTCAGCGGCTTTAGTAATGGTTTCCATGAGCTCGGGGCCTTAAAAGAGACCACACTAGTCTTTAGAAGTGTGAAGTCGGCTTTTGAGAAGTTCTTCACTGTGGTCTTTTTTATCTCAGGTGGGGGTGGGATGTGGACTTCCAGTGAGATTAGTTTATGGTCTGATCTCACCAGTGAGGGGTATACTTCCGGTGTTGAACATTGGTCAGATATCTGCCTTACACTGATGGCCACAGTCCTATTCTGCACATGTCAATCCTTTTCCACTCTCAGACATCTGCCTACACTTATGACCATGATCCTATTCTACACATGTCACTCCTTCTCCACTTTCAGATATCTGCCATACACAGATGACCATAGTCCTATTCTGTACGTCACTCCTTCTCCACTGTCAGATATCTACCATACATTGATGACCATGGTCCTATTCTGCACATGTCACTCCTTCTATACTTTCAGATATCTGCCCTACACTGATGACCACAGTCCTATTCTGTACATGTCACTCCTTCTCCACTCACAGATATCTGCTCTACACTGACGATCATGGTCCTATTCTGCACATGTCACTCCTTCTCCACTCTGAGATATCTGCCGTACAGTGATGACCATGGCCCTAATCTGCACTTCACTCTTTCTCCACTCTCAGATATCTGCCCTACACTGATGACCACAGTCCAATTTTGCACATCACTCCTTCTCCACTCTCAGATCACTGCACCTCACTGATGACCACAGTCCTATTCTGTACATGTCACTCCTTCTCCACTTTCAGATATCTGCCCTACACTGATGACCATGGTCCTATTCTGCACATGTCACTCCTTCACCACTCTCAGATATCTGCACTAGACTGATGACCACAGTCCTATTCTGCACAAGTCACTCCTTCTCCACGCTCAGATCTTTGCCCTACACTGAAGACCGCAGTCCCATTCTATACATGTCACTCCTTCCCCATTCTCAGATATCTGATCTACACTGATGACCATGGTCCTATTCTGCACATCACTCTTTCTCCACTCACAGATCCTGCCCTACACTGATGACCATGGTCCTATTCTGCAAATGTAACTCCTTCTCCACGTTCAGATATCTGCCCTACACTGATGACCACAGTCCTATTCTGCACATGTCACTCCTTCTACAGTCACAGAACCTGCCCTACACTGATGACCATGGTCCTATTCTGCACATGTCACTCCTTCTCCACTCTCAGATATCTGACCTACACTGATGACCATGGTCCTATTCTGCATGTCACTCCTTATCCACTCACATAACCTGCCCTACACTGATGACCACAGTCCTATTCTGCACATGTCACTCCTTCTTCAGTCACAGAACCTGCCCTACACTGATGACCATGGTCCTATTCTGCACATGTCACTCCTTCTACACTATCAGATATCTGCCCTACACTAATGACCACGGTCCTATTCTGCACTTGTCACTCCTTCTACACTCTCAGATATGTGCCCTACACTGATGACCATGGTCCTATTCTGCACGTCACTCCTTCTCCTCTCTCAGATCCCTGCCTTACACTGATGACCACAGTCCTATTCTGCACATGTCAATCCTTTTCCACACTCAGACATCTGCCTACACTTATGACCATAGTCGTATTCTACACATGTCACTCCTTCTCCACTCTCAGATATCTGCCATACACAGATGACCATGGTCCTATTCTGCACATCACTCCTTCTCCACTCACAGATCCTGCCCTACACTGATGACCATGGTCCTATTCTGCACATGTCACTCCTTCTCCACTCTCAGATATCTGCACTACACTAATGACCACAGTCCTATTCTGCACAAGTCACTCCTTCTCCACTCTCAGATCTTTGCCCTACACTGAAGACCACAGTCCCATTCTGTACATGTCACTCCTTTTCCATTCTCAGATATCTGATCTACACTGATGACCATGGTCCTATTCTGCACATACCACTCCTTCTCCACTCTCAGATATCTTCCCTACACTGATGACCATGGTCCATCACTGTACATGTCACTCTTTCTCCACTGTCAGATATCTACCCTACACTGATGACCATGGTCCTTTTCTGCACATGTCACTCCTTCTACACTCTCAGATATCTACCATACACTGATGACCATGGTCCTATTCTGTACATGTGAGTCCTTCTCCACTCTCAGATATCTGCCCTACACTGTTGACCATGGCCCTTTTCTGCACATGTCACTCATTCTCCACTCTCAGATATCTGCCCTATACTGACCACAGTCCTATTCTGCACATCACTCCTTCTCCACTCTTAGATCCCTTCACTACACTGATGACTACAGTCCAATTCTGTACATGTCCCTCCTTATCCACTTTCAGATATCTGCCCTACACTGATGACCACAGTCCTATTCTGCACGTCACTCCTTCTCCACTCTCAGAACCTACCCTACACTGATGACAATGGTCTTATTCTGCACATGTCACTCCTCTCCACTCTCAGATATCTGACCTACACTGATGACCATAGTCCTATTCTGCAGACGTCACTCCTTCTCCACTCATAGAACCTGCCCTACACTGATGACCAAGGTCCTATCCTGCACATGTCACTCCTTCTCCACTCTCAGATATCTGCACTACATTGATGACCACATTCCCATTCTGCACGTCACTCCTTCTCTACTCACAGAACCTGCCCTACACTGATCACCACGGTCCTATTCTGCACATGTCACTCCTCTCCACTTTCAGATATCTGACCTACACTGATGACCACAGTCCTATTCTGCACATGTCACTCCTTCTCCACTCACAGAATCTGCCCTACACTGATGACCATGGTCCTATTCTACAAATGTCACTTCTTCTCCACTCACAGAATCTGCCCTACACTGATGACCATGGTCCTATTCTGCACATGTCACTCCTCTCCAATCTCAGATATCTGACCTACACTGATGACCATAGTCCTATTCTGCAGACGTCACTCCTTCTCCACGAATAGAACCTGCCCTACACTGATGACCAAGGTCCTATCCTGCACATGTCTCTCCTTCTCCATTCTCAGATATCTGCCCTACACTGATGACCATGGTCCATCTCTGTACATGTCACTCTTTCTCCACTCTCAGATATCTACCCTAGACTGATGACTATTGTCCGTTTCTGAACATGTCACTCCTTCTCAACTCTCAGATATCCGCCCTACACTGATGACCACAGTCCTATTCTGTACATGTCACTCCTTATCCACTCTCAGATATCTGCTCTACACTGATGACCATGGTCCTATTCTGCACATGCCACTCATTCTCCACTCTCAGATACCTGCCCTACACTGATGACCATGGTCCTATTCTGATCATGTCACTCCTTTTCCATTCTCATATATCTGCCCTACACTGATGACCATGGTTCCTTTCTGTACATGTCACTCCTTCTCTACTCTCAGATATCTGCCTACTCTAATGACCACAGTCCTATTCTGCACATTTCACTCCTTCTCCACTCTCAGGTCCCTACCCTATAATGATGACCATGGTCCTATTCTTTACATGTCACTCATTCTCCACTTTCAGATATCTGCCCTACACTGATGACCATGGTCATATTCTGCACGTCACTTCTTCTAAACTGTCAGATATTTACCCTACACTGATGAACATGGTCCTATTCTGTACATGTCATACCTTCTCCACTCTCAGATCTTTGCCCTACACTGAAGACCACAGTCCCATTCTGTACATGTCACTCCTTTTCCATTCTCAGAATCTGCCCTACACTGATGACCATGGTCCTATTCTACAAATGTCACTTCTTATCGACTCTCAGATATCTGCCCTACACTGATGACCACAGTCCTATTCTGCACATGTCACTCCTTCTCCACTCACAAAATCTGCCCTACACTGATGACCATGGTCCTATTCTGCACATGTCACTCTTCTCTAATCTCAGATATCTGACCTGCACTGATGACCATAGTCCTATTCTGCAGACGTCACTCCTTCTCCACGAATAGAACCTGCCCTACACTGATGACCATGGTCCATCTCTGTACATGCCACTCTTTCTCCACTCTCAGATATCTACCCTAGACTTATGACTATTGTCCGTTTCTGAACATGTCACTCCTTCTCAACTCTCAGATATCCACCCTACACTGATGACATGGTCCTATTCTGTACATGTCACTCCTTCTCCACTCTCAGATATCTGCCCTACACTGATGACCACAGTCCTATTCTGTACATGTCACTCCTTATCCACTCTCAGATATCTGCTCTACACTGATGACCATGGTCCTATTCTGCACATGTCACTCATTCTCCACTCTCAGATACCTGCCCTACCCTGATGACCACAGTCCTATTCTGCACATATCACTCCTTCTCCACTCTCAGATCCATGCCCTACACCGATGACCATGGTCCTATTCTGATCATGTCACTCCTTTTCCATTCTCATATATCTGCCCTACACTGATGACCATGGTCCTATTCTGTACATGTCACTCCTTCTCTACTCTCAGATATCTGCCTACTCTAATGACCACAGTCCTATTCTGCACATTTCACTCCTTCTCCACTCTCAGGTCCCTACCCTATACTGATGACCATGGTCCTATTCTTTACATGTCACTCATTCTCCACTTTCAGATATCTGCCCTACACTGATGACCATGTAAATATTCTGCACGTCACTTCTTCTAAACTGTCAGATATTTACCCTACACTGATGACCATGGTCCTATTCTGTACATGTCATACCTTCTCCACTGTCAGATATCTGCCCTACACTGATGACCATTTAACTATTCTGCACATGTCACTCCTTCTCCACTCTCAGATATCTACCCTACACTGATGACCACAGTCCTATTCTGCACATCAGTCCTTTTTCACTCTCAGATATCTGCCCTACACTGATGACCACAGTCCTATTCTACACGTCACTCCTTCTTCACTCTCAGATATCTGCCCTACACTGATGACCATGGTCCTATTTTGTACATGTCACTCCTTCTCCACTCTCAGATATCTGCCCTACACTGATGACCACAGTCCTATTCTGTACATGTCACTCCTTATCCACTCTCAGATATCTGCTCTACACTGATGACCATGGTCCTATTCTGCACATGTCACTCATTCTCCACTCTCAGATACCTGCCCTACACTGATGACCACAGTCCTATTCTGCACATATCACTCCTTCTCCACTCTCAGATCCATGCCCTACACCGATGACCATGGTCCTATTCTGATCATGTCACTCCTTTTCCATTCTCATATATCTGCCCTACACTGATGACCATGGTCCTATTCTGTACATGTCACTCCTTCTCTACTCTCAGATATCTGCCTACTCTAATGACCACAGTCCTATTCTGCACATTTCACTCCTTCTCCACTCTCAGGTCCCTACCCTATACTGATGACCATGGTCCTATTCTTTACATGTCACTCATTCTCCACTTTCAGATATCTGCCCTACACTGATGACCATGTAAATATTCTGCACGTCACTTCTTCTAAACTGTCAGATATTTACCCTACACTGATGACCATGGTCCTATTCTGTACATGTCATACCTTCTCCACTGTCAGATATCTGCCCTACACTGATGACCATTTAACTATTCTGCACATGTCACTCCTTCTCCACTCTCAGATAACTACCCTACACTGATGACCACAGTCCTATTCTGCACGTCAGTCCTTTTTCACTCTCAGATATCTGCCCTACACTGATGACCATGGTCCTATTCTGTACATGTCAATCCTTCTCCACCCTCAGATATCTGCCCTACCCTGATGACCACAGTCCTATTCTACACGTCACTCCTTCTTCACTCTCAGATATCTGCCCTACACTGATGACCATGGTCCTATTTTGTACATGTCACTCCTTCTCCACTCTCAGACATCTGCCCTACACTGATGACCATTGTCCAATTCTGCACATGACACTCCTTCTCCACTCTCAGATATCTGCCCTACACTGATGACCATGGTCTTATTCTGTACATGTCACTCCTTCTCCACTCTCAGATATCTGCCCTACATTGATGGCCACAGTCCTATTATGCATGTCCCTCCTTCTCCACTCTCAGATATCTGCCTTACACTGATTACCATGGTCATATTCTGCACATCTCTCCTTATCCACTCTCAGATATCTGCCCTACACTGATGACCATGGTCCTATTCTGTACATGTCACTACTTCTCCACTCTCATATACCTGCCCTACACTGATGACCATGGTCCATTTCTGTACATGTCACTCTTTCTCCACTCTCAAATATCTGCCCTACACTGATGACCATGGTCTTATTCTGTACATCTCACTCCTTTTACCCTCTCAGATATCTACCCTACAGTTAAGACCATGGTCCATTTCTGCACATGTCACTCCTTCTTCACTCTCAGATATCTGTCCTACACTGATGACCATGGTCCTTTTCTGCATGTCACTCCTTCTCCACTCTCAGATATCTCCCCTACAGTGATGACCATGGTCTTATTCTTTACACGTCACTCCTTCTCTACTCTCAGATATCTGCTCTACACTGATGACCATGGTCCTATTCTGTACATGTCACTCCTTCTCCACTGTTAGATATCTGCCCTACACTGATGATGACAGTCCTATTCTGTACATCTTACTCCTTCGCCACTCTCAGATATCTCCCCTACACTGATTACGATGGTCCTATTCTGCACGTGACTCCTTCTCCACTCTCAGATATCTGCCCTGCACTGATGACCATCATCCTATTCTGCACATGTCACTCCTTCTCCACTCTCAGATGTCTGCCCTACACGGGTGACCACGGTCCTATTTTGTACATGTCACTCCTTCTCTACTCTCAGACATCTGCCCTACACTGATGACCATGGTCCTATTCTGTACATCTCACTCGTTCTCCACTCTCAGATATCTGCCCTACACTGATGACCATGGTCCTTTTCTGTACATGTCATTCTTTCTCCACTCTCAGATATCTGCCCTACACTGATCACCATGACCTTATTCATACATCTCACTCCTTTTCCCCTCTCAGATATCTACCCTACATTTATGACCATGGTCCTATTCTGCACATGTCACTCCTTCACTCTCAGATATCTGCTCTACACTGATGGCCATGGTTCTTTTCTGCATGTCACTCCTTCTCCACTCTCAGATATCTGCCCTGCACTGATGACCACAGTCCTATTCTGTACATGTCACTCCTTCTCCAATGTCAGATATCTGCCTTACACTGATGACAAAAGTCCTATTCTGTACATCTCACTCCTTTTCCACTCTCAGATATCTGCCCTACACTGATGACCATGGTCCTATTCTGCACATCACTCCTTCTCCATTCTCAGATATCTGCCCTACACTGATGACTATGGTCCTATTCTGTACGTCACTCCTTCTTCACTCTCAGATATCTGCCCTATGCTTATGATCACGGTCCTATTCTATACATCTCACTCCTTCTCCACTGTCAGATATCTGCCCTACACTGATGACAATGGTCCTATTCTGCACTTCACTCCTTCTCCACTCTCAGATATCTGCCCTACACTGATGACCACAGTCCTATTCTGTACATGTCTCTCCTTTTCCACTCTCAAAAATGATCTGCACTCCAACATCCCTAAACTAATTAGTTTGTGCAATGGCAGAAATCTTCTTATCTCTAGCCCCCCAAAAAAATTATTTTAGGAAATGATTTATGAAACACCACACCCACTACAAATCTTTACACACAGTAACCCTCTAAAGATAACCTAAATGCATTTGAATAGCTGGCACCTGGCAGGACACATTGAAAATACAATGAAAAATGTTTGCATACTGATCTTTTGGGACAACCCCCCCCCCCCCACCAACTATGACTTGCATAACAATAATTGGAGGAGGCATCCTTTTTACTTATTTGGAATGTAGCCTCATCCCAGTTGCTTCTGCATGGAAAAGAAGCTCCACACAGTTCCAGTCAACAATAAAACATACGTACAGCTGTATAACATTTTCTCCAAAACAAGAATGCCTCTAGAAACCATTGGAAAGGCCAACTAGCATCTAGTAAAACAAAGAATAGCCCTTCTTTTAGATTCCTAACTATTCAAACCAAAAAACAACCATAAAGTTTTTTTTTCATTAGCAGCCACACTTATTAGACAAACACCCACCTACAGCATTTGAAGCCAGAACTATAGTACGCACTCACTACAATCCCTAAAACAAAACTGCATTGCACAGACCATGTCTTCTCCTTACTAAGTCCATAATTCTGGGAATCTGTCCTCTCACACATTTTTTTACAAAACTTAAGTGCCATCTTCATAAACTTAGCAAATGACAATACCACCTTTCTGACCATATCATCTAAGCTCTCCTTTTTGACTCAGTCTCCTACTAAATCATATCCTAACTTCTCTTTAACCTTTGCCCACTATCACCTCTCTAGCTTCTATTCTCATTTAAATCCATCTCTATACTTTTTATACATTGAAGCTCATATGAATGTTTTGACTTTGTAAAAGCTCATAAGAATCTTTTGACCCTTTAAATATTTGTATATAATTAGTGTGTATGTCTTATAAACTTCTTTATCAGTTTATAACTTATATAATTGCTATGTTTTTCTGCACAGTCATCTATATCTTTGAATAATGCATATTTCACTTGTTTGCAATATTCTTGTCTTCTGTCCCAGGATGAGAATGAAATTAGACATCTGTGACCATTCTCTACCCCGGTTAACAAATTTTAAATAAAATGAAAAAAAAAACACCATGAAACTAATAGATAAGAACCAGACATTGTAGGACTCAAATGGTCAGTAGTAAGATCTTAAAGACAGACCTTGCAGTAATAGCTAATAAGCCGTACATATCCTACATGAAAAGTATGCTATGGCTAGCATAAGGACTGAGGGACTGAAGTGTGGCAGCAGAATTCTACATCTATGTAACTGGCCAGGTCACCTTCAATAAACTGTATTTCTCTTGTCATGATATGCAAATTGTTCTGGTCATGTGATCAAGTTATGTTTAATTGAACTTCAGATTAACAAACCCTTGAACATTTTTTTTTGTAGGAGGACAAGCCCCCCCCCCCTCCCGCCCCAGGATGAATCCATGTAGGAGACTTTGCTCCCTAGATCCCAAGAATTGGCAGTACTCATGTTTTATTAAAACAACTCATCCAACTGACAGGATACCCAGAATTATGTATTATAATCTACAGCAAGTTCCATTCCTTGGGTAAGGTGTTTGATCTAGACTATACTCTTAAGGTGGCAGTAAGTTGTCTTGGCAAGAGTGGCACCTAGTCCTTTAGTGTTACAACTTTATCAAGGATCAAACCCAGGTCCCACACATGTTGCACAAATTCCCAACTATTTTGTTCTTAAGAAGTAAGATGAGACAGGAAAAACACCTGAAGATGTTGTACATTAACTAACAGCACCATCTGGTCATTTTTTTCTTTTCTGGGTCAAATTTTAGCTGATTAATCTCTATCCAATGGAAGTTGTCAACTAGGCAGTCTTTGTGCTAGCAAAATCAAACATATGCCTCATGGACAAATGAGGCCTTAGGTAAAAATCCTTGGTATAACACTGATAGCAAGGATCTATACCTTAGATGACCTCTGCCTATGACAGCATGTACTAAGAGAAAAACTACAGAGCCAAGATTAAGACCAGCAGCATGTTGTATGTTAGCATGTGGCTTTTAGGAGAATTTTATTTTACATTTGTTTACCAGGAAAGTTTGACTTAGAACGAAGACAATTTTCAGCAGAGGCCTGGACAGAAATGCTCCAGATGCATGTCTTTGTAACGTGGGGGGAAACTGGAGTACCTGGAGAAAACCCAGACAAACACAGGGAGGACATGCAGACTCCACACAGAAGGCACTCCAGCTGAGAATCAGACTGGAGAACCTCTTGCGGTAAGGTGACAATGCTACCGCTGCACCACTGTGCCATCCAATTTGTACCACAAACCACCTGCTGAGTGTGACTCAATAGTTAAGAAACAAACAGCTCTGCTGCAGAGGATGTTAGGCCACAATTGGTACAAGATACTCTATCATGATTCTATGATTTTTCAGTGTCAAATTCTACAAGGAGATCAAGGATGGCCAGCAGTAACAATAGCCATTGATCCCTCATGATGGCTAGATCAGCAACTCATTTTCTTGCGTAGCGCAAGCCAGGGTACCTTTTTAGCTTGGCTTGTATAGGCCATGAGGCCAATAGCCTAGTACCTGCCTATGAACCTATGAACTTATGAACTGAATAACAGCAGTATCAAAACAGGGACTGGCAAGGATCCAAGAGGACATGAGCTATAAGATAGTAATACAGGAAAAAAAAACAATAATAAAATGGTAGCAAACAGTATCATTTGAAGGTTTTACTAACAAAGAAAGGTTGTGTTGCTTACAAAGTGTATGGCTTTCTGCTTTTTTGTTGAGTTAATTTATTTTATTTCCAAAGATGTAAATATAACTGAGTTTATACCACTGTGTCAGTACGGTTCCTCAAGAAACCCAATACTGGCAAAGTTGAAATATCTATATCTATATCTATAACTATATCTATAACTATATCTATATCTATATCTATATCTATATCTATATCTATATCTATTTATATATCTATATCTATATCTATAACTATATCTATATCTATATCTATATATAACTATATCTATATCTATATCTAACTATATATATATATATATATATATATATATATATATATATATATATATATATATATATATAGCTATATCTATAACTATATCTATATCTATATATATATAACTATATCTATATCTATATCTATATCTATATCTATATCTATAACTATATATATATATCTATATCTATATCTATATCTATATCTATGTCTATATCTATATCTATATCTATAACTATATCTAGATCTGTATCTATATCTATATCTATAACTATATATATATATATATATATATATATATATATATATATATAGCTATATCTATATCTATATCTATGTCTATAACTATATCTATATATGTATCTATATCGATTTCTCTATCTATATCTGTCGATCTCTAGATAGATAGAAAGATATATATGGATAGATATATAAGTTATTTGAGAACCAAATAAGGATCTCTGTTAAGTTGTCCAGAAAATGCTTCGTCTTCAATGAAAACTGAGCAACATGGTAAATCAGTGCACCTAGAAAATGAAGATATTTCAGGTGCAAGATCCAGCCTCAGTGTAGAGGATGCAGAGTTAAAACTATAGCTGTCACCTTGTCCAAGTTCTTCTGGGCAAACTCATTTGAGCAAAACAGTGGGACGATGTCCGGTGATTATTTGTTGTGTAAGTGAGATTATCAGAGTACTCTTGAAGAAATTTTCTTAAATAGCTGTGTGGATGGGAAACCTATCTTTCCATGAATGGTATAAGAATGTTACCTCCCTCATCCCAGCTTGCTGGAGTCACAACTCCTTGAATGTTTTTATCTGCCTCAGCTTTCCCGCAGGACTGCAGTACTGCAAGCAGTTTATACAACATTACTGGACGTTTCTTTTTCCCCATGTGACCATTGAATTGCTATTTATAAGTAAGGGTGTGTGTGGATGCAGCAAAATCAACTACATGGGGATGGTTACAGGGATATGCATTTTGATGAGTTGTTGAGTGATTCATGTTTCAGGTCCCATAGTGTATTTGATGGGTAGTGTACCAGTAAAATCTGTCACTCAGTGTTGTTCTGAGGGCACAATCAAAGGAGGTTACTCCTACTGTTTACTTGGATTATCATAAGTGGATCAAAAACAAATAGTCACCCCATCACTTGTGTTTTTTTCCATCAGAGTCTCTGAATAAGATGAAGACACAGTCGTTTTCAAAAATGTAATCTAGTCAGGTGTGCACAACAAACTCCAGGTTCATGTCTTGAAACAGGTATGAAACTATGACTGGAATGTTCTACATGGACCTTGCATTAAACAACAGCTATAATTGGGATTAGACAAGCTCATATCCTATCTCGTGGTTGGATGTGACCACCTGCCTCTAAAAGTTTTTAAATAAGACAGAAAGAACCCCTCTCATACAGAGGTTTTGCAGTTAGGGAAATATCAAGGCATGCAAAGACTAGACCCCACTTTCCCCTGACTCTGTAATTATTAGCAATGTCCAATCTGCAAGTAGGGGAATCACCAGAGGGTCAAACCAACAGACAGCAACAAGAAGTTTCATGGTACAAGAGAGTGTAATAGTACTAAAATGCTTTGTTACAGTTTGAAACAGCAGGGTATTAAAAACGAATCAGACTGGTTAAAGAAATAATATTTGAGACTATCTATAACTGACAAGAGACAACAGACTATATGTTTAAAGCTAAAGAAGAATAATAGCAGAGGTATGAAAAATAAAGAATAAATTTGAGGGTACAACAAGGCATCTTCATATAGTCCTTTTAAGTGAATAAGCAGAAATCTAATCTAATGAACATTTTTTGGTTCCCCTTCTCATGACAGTTCATCATATGCTGCCAGGTAGTCCTACTTCTATGTAACCTTCCTTTCCGGGCTAATACCTTAGAGTATTGGGATCCAGCCTCTGGTATGGCTGGGTAGGTTAGTAAGGAAATTGGGAATCCCTCATTGGGGGATTAAAACAGATTGCCCAACAGCACACGTCATCTAAATCCACCCGCTGAACAGACCATTAACAGCAGCTGCCATGGCTGAGGGTTCAGCAGTGGAGTTTATGTCATAGGAGCACCCCATCCCTTACCACCCCCCCCCCCCATGAAGTGAGCAGATGAGCAGACATTGGCACTTTACTTACTTGCTTACTAACTTACTTATTTGATTATGTTTTTTTACTTGTTGTTTGTCCCATCAATGTCTGGGCCACTAAATGAATTGCGATTACCTGTATAATAGTCAGGAGTTCATTTCTCTGCCCCATGGAGTCCATATAATATAATTATTAAGCAATCAGCATGTTTTTTTTTTCAATATCTGCCAATTAACATACACAATTTCAGGCAAAATGTAAAGTTAAAAACTTCTTTTCTGCTTAAAATTGGTGCATTATTTTCTTTTTATATGAAATGTTCAGAATGTTTAAGAATTCATTAAATGAAAATACAACAGACTTTTTTACTGTTCAGTTGTAATTTTTCCTTTTAAAGCAACTGATAACAAAGGTTTTTGATTTTATTTAATACTGACATTTAGTAATACAAATTCAAATGGTTCCAGGTCTAAATGAAGAAAGTACCTTCTATTATTTGGGATAAGATCCATTGTTGACTCTTTCCAAGGTTTTATATAAAATGGTGTTCAAGGTGATAGGTCTAAAATGATGAGAAATTTTTGGAAAAAAAAGTCACGGGCATTCAGAAGCTGTGTAGCTAAAACACTGAGGTCATTTGTATATACTGTGGGCAGGATTCACGAAGGCTTGCACAGAGTGTAAGAGACGTGCAACACTCCATGCAAGCCTCGCGATCCGGGAACAGCCCTAAACTCCGTGTAAGAGACCAGCTAAAACGTCTCTTACACGGACTGGGTGTGGACATGCTAAATCCCTCACTTGCAGCTGAAAGGTATGCAAATGAGGTATATTAGCGATCCACGAAGCAGAAACCAGTCCGTGTAAGAGACGTTTTAGCTGCAGAAATGTACTCAGTTGACAACTGAGTACGTTTCTGCAAATTCCACAACGGAGCCATGTCAGCTCCAAAAAAAGGGTGCATATGACTCAGGCAGCATGCCAATGGCCAAATATGTGGCCATTGGCAATATAACCCGATGCCAAAATATTAAAAAAATATTTTTTTTTTCCGGCGATCGCCGATGTTTAAACCCAGCGCAGGCCCACGCAAATGGGCTGCACTGTATAAAACATGAAAATGAAGGTTATAAATCCATAAATGTGGGTTTCATGCAATACATGGAATGACAATGCAGGGACCAGCAGATCAAAAACAACATGGCCACCGTGTAGTGGTTGCTAAGGGGGGAAGCTGAGTCTAAGACATGTAACTAAGCATTAGTAGGCAATCTCATGTAAATGAGGGTTAGGATACTGAATCTGACAGTCACATAACAAATGAGCACAGTCTGAGTAGTGTAAGAGATACATAAGGGGGAGGAATAGAGTAGGAGGTAGGTGACATCACAGCGGGGAATGGTAGAAAGAAATGCAGTTCATTGGAGGCCAGTGTAACATGACAGATGACAGACACAGATCATGGAAAGAGGTGTGCCACTAGATAAGTCATGGAAAGTCAAGAAATGGAAGGTGTACACTGTTATTTACACCAAAGTTTCTTGCTGGGTGTGCATGCGCACGTGTGCGCACCATGACGCGCGAGTAGAGCAGTGTGCGCGCATGTAAGGCAGACTGAGCATGTGGGAGCATGTTGGGAGATGTTTAACACTGTTTGCGTGGATGTGCGTGCGTGTAGGGCAGGCTGAGTATGTTGGAGGCTGTTGGCAGACGTGTAACAGTGTTTGCACGGGTGTACACGCGTTTTAACCCGAATAAGTAGATTCTGAACCGTGTAAGCACGTGTGCACGTGTATAAGCCACTGTGAGTGTGTTTCTGCTGGTATGCACGTTGCTCCCCCCTGAGGAAACAGAAAGGAAAAAGGAAGCAACAGAATTAATAGAAAGCTAGCAGGGATAACTGCTGAAGTTAGCAGGTGAAAACAATTAGAAGCAGGCAATTACACAGGCAGAATAGTAGCCCAGCCCAGCACTTAAAACTCTGCAAACAGTAGTGCAGGATGTTTCCCTTAAGAGACACTGTAAGACAGGAGTAAGCTAATAGAAGTGAAAACTGAAAAAGCTTAACTCAGAGCAGAAATGTTAGGGGCTGCCATAGCTGTCATAATGAGACATAGGTGACTTGCTGAGGGTGGTGACAATGCAGATGGTGCCAGACAAGCCACAGTGAGGAGACAGAGAAGAGTGTACAGGCCCAGGGTCACCTACCATGGGTTACATGAGCTGGAGATAGTAGAGCGCTATAGAGTGGACAGAGAGCTCCTGCAGCAAATTGTTGAGCTGTGCAGGCCACGCCTCACACACAGAACCAACAGAGGGGAACCCATCCCAGTGGAAACCAAGGTATGTGTTGGCCTAAGAATACTAGCAACAGGTACCTTCCAGAGACCAACTGGCGATATGATGGGGATATCACAGGCATCAGCCTCCAGGGTACTGCACCAGTTCCTGGATGCCATGTCAGCACATGTCGGTGATCATGTATATTTCCCCAATGCCCGTGAGGTATTGGCCAGCAATATGCGTCTCTTCCAGCAAATAGCGGAATACCCTGAGGTAGTGGGTGCAATAGACTGCATGCACATATGCATCAAAGCACCAGCTGGTGAACAGGGTAGGGCCTACATTAACTGCAAAGGCTTCCCCTCCATGAACTGCCAGGTCGTGTGTGATGCCCAGGACATAATAATGAATGTGTGTGCTGGCTGCCCTGGGAGTTACCACGATTCCCACCTCTGGCATTTGACACAGCTGTACCAGACATTTGCCAATGGGGACATCCCACATGGGCACCTAGTGGGGGATGCAGGTTATGCACTGGAGCCGTGGCTGATGACACCCATCATAAACGCACACACACCTGAACAGGAACGCCATAATGAGGTACACACACAAACACGTAATGTAATAGAGCGTGTGTTTGGGCTGCTCAAGTCACGGTTCCGGTGTCTGGACACATCTGGTGGAGCCTTGCAGTACACACCAACTACATGTACCCAAGTTGTGATGGTATGTGCTATGCTACATAATATGATCTTGTGAAAACAGCTGCAGCAGGACCAGCATAGGGCCGGGCCAAACAGCCCCCCACCATTGCCAAGGCCATCACAGGCAGAGCGTGACTCGGAGGAGGAACAACCTGAGCCTGCCCAAGTCGGCAGAAGGAGGCGTGCCCAGTATGCCCTGGCCTTGGCAAAGAGGCAACGCATAGCACATACACTGGCTCAGTAGGAACCCTGGGAATGATTCCCCCTCTGACTCACTCAAATAATAACATGGATGCCTAAAATGACATGACCTGCTCACAAACATGTACAGGGAAGTGTAATATGCGCATCTGACAGAGGCAGCCCTGCAGCACCACCTGAGGCATGAATGCCATGTGTTAAGTAATGTAACACCATGTACTATATGCACACATGCGCACCCTGACTAACATCCACCCTCACCAAGCATGAAGCCACAAAATGACGATGGGATGATCAAGTGCAATAACTGGCTGAAGTAATGCAGTTAGTCAAAGGGGAGCCAATGTGTTTCAGGCTGGGAAGACATGCGGAGCATGACATGATGCACCACCTGCTAGAGGTGGCGTGCACCTATCATGCCATGCCCCATGGATACTGGCAAAGGCTGTCAGTACCCACAGCATGCCCTAAATAGGTAAGTCTCAAAACACAAACAAACCTTCATAGGTTCTACAAGGGATAGGAACCTAGATGTAATGCTACCCAATGACAGATGTCTAAACAGCAAGATGTGTGCAGTGTAAACGCACACAGTATGGAGAATGTAGATATCAGTCCTGTAATAGAGAACTGGGTCAAGGCTCACATCAGCACCCTAACACTACCAGGTCACACTTCATACTGTGCTGTACAGCCACAAAACATGGAACAAGCTACAAAAGGAGGGTGACTAGCAAGAAATGGCAAGGATAACCACACCCCCATGTTGGTACCACAACAAGAAGCAGCATGGATTAGTCATGGTCAAATACCAATGGCTAAAACCGCCTCCCAGTATATAGCCTGCTGCAGACTACTGTCCTAATACTAGGAACTGCACCTGGCCTATGTCGGAATATAAGAATATATCAAGCCCCCCAAACCACATTATATTGCTTTACTGAAAATACCCAGACATACACCGGGAGCATTATACTAGCACCAACACAGTAGGAGAAAATTACCCAGAATCCATAAACCAAAATGCCCAGGAACAATGTACCACTCCCACAAGAGGGGTAAGCATACTGGATGTGATAATCAGCAACATGTGTACTGGATGGCAAGATGAGAAGTGTACCCCTCACTGGTAAGACCAGACCATAGAGCAATCACACTGGATATACACATCCTGACCCCAGTCCCTGGCCAGAATACCACAGTGAAAAACATGTGTAAAGCATAGGTTGCAGCCCTCAAAACCAATGTTGAATCCACAAATGGCCCTGTGCAAGTGCAGAATATGGGACACACCACAAAACATGTTATACAGGCATTCCATGAACACAGCCAGGAATGCTTGGAGTATGCAATCACAAATAACAACACACAATGCCATACACGCAGGCATCTGGCATGCGGGACTCCAGCCATTACCAAACCATGAAAGAGAATGAGGAAGCTACCACATGATAGAGAAAACATAAAAAGGGAAGTAATCACTGACCAGTAGTATGGCAATAACATATGTCCACACATGCAATCCACTAAGTCCAGCCACAACAAGTAGAATCTGTGAATCCAGAGGCAATGTGACACCAGTCCCAAGTACACAGACAACCATAACCCCCCCCAATAAATACAAATATATGTGATAGATGCATCCATGTATCCAAACCAGAGGTTGAGCTCCACCAACTCAGTACTGTCAAAACTAGTCAGGAGGAGAAGGTAACCACATACACCACAAACCCAGTCCCACATAGACCTACCACAACTGTAAACCAAACACATAAACACAGACAAATATTCCCGGAGACCTTAATTACAAACACACCACATCAACAGAAGCCTCCAAAGCAGATCACAAGCAACCACAACCTTCAAACATAGCACATGCAGCGAATAGTACGCAAAGCTGGTGTGCCAAACAGTCACAGGCCAGAAGGAGAAACAACATGCCTGATACAATCGTAATAGGTGTCTGTATAGGCAGACACACTGCTGTCCCACTCACCAGACTGAACTGGGGAAAGGGTAGAGTAAGCTTTCTGTAGGCTGCCACAAAATGCCAAATAACACAAGTACGCAGGTCACCCCAAAGCAAGCAGAAATATGATGCACTCAATGTCCATGCTGGTGTGAATTACCTGAGATGTACCTCCCTGGTCAACATCAAAAGAGACATGGATGGTCCCTCTGAGTATGTACCCCAGGGCGGTATGACACTGGCTGTGTGCAGCATCCAACCCTCACCAAGAATGATGCCACAGTACAAACACAGAATGCTCATGTTTAACAGCTGGCACAGTTACAGCTGTCAGTCCAATAGGGTCTAATGTCTGTCTGCTTGAGATGTCAAGCATGACAAGCAATACTGCTGTTCCAGTGATGGCTTGCACCTGTTACCCGTGTGCGTCTGGATACTGGATAAGGCTTTTGCCGCCTCCATAGAGCCGTATGTAGGCAAGGCCAAAAAGACTACCCACCACCCTAGAAAACATAAGTGGTAGGAAACATAAGGGTAATGCTGACCAATGCCAGATGTGTAAACTGCAATATGCATGCCCCTGAGGCACTTCACATTATGGAGAACATCGATGTCTTTGCAGTGACAGAAGCCTGCTGCAAGCAAGCCTAGTGATAGCACACCAGCACTACTAGGTTATACCACATATCATGTGTTATGGCCCCAACACCTGCACCAAAACATCAAAGGAGGGGGAGTATCCATATGCAGCACAGACACCCATATTGCCAGGTAACTGACAATGCACAAAGCAGCGGAGACCACCCATGTGCACATAACTGTAGCCTAAACTGCTGTACAGTCTGTAGCATGCGACAGACCACACTCCCACACACAAGAACTCCACCCAGACATCCTGAAGACACTGGAGAGTATGAATGTCTCACCAAATACCAGACAAGGTACACACAAATTATCACATAGGTGTCAAACCATTATGTATGCAAGGAGTAATCAGGGACCTAGGGACACAGGTCGACATAAATCTGTCATGTGACACCCACAATGCCAATGTGGCTATGAAGATTGTCGATATTGGACACCGTATCATGAAAGGATTCACATCAACATCAATGGAGGTCACTGTGCCGCTGTACTGTTCCCTTATCAGACCCATAATCTAGTACAATGACTCATATGGGATGTACCATACGTGACACCTGCAGCGGTTCGGAAGACCTCATAGTTACCCCACCAACAGGATAAAGGGTGTGAAATATATGTCATATGCTGCCTGGCTGTAGACACCCCAGCTGACTGCAGTCACAGACTGCCTACACAGAGTCATTGTATGTCTGTTGTACAAGGCCATGTCAAACACAGGAGTAATGGACATGCTCCACCACAGGAAATCAAAGCCATTGGAGCTGTGAGAGTCACAGATGTCAGCCTCAACACATAATGAAATAAGATGTGCTGGAGGGACAGATACATAACCCAGAGGCTCCCCACACCCAGAAACAGGAACCCAATCCATGGTAGGCAGAGCCCCTCACTGACACCCCTCAACAGGAATATTGCCAAGTGGATGGATGACCGGACATGTATACTGGGGGTCCTCACTGTGTCACGACCAGACAGAGGCACAGTGAAGAACTTCATAAATGGCCATAATTGAACATAGCAAGGGGTGGCAAAAGACACACACACTCTGGCTAGGCTTACTAATGGCCTAGGGTGTATAGCCTAGTATGAACCCATGAACCTATGAAGATACAAAAGGTACAGGACACTAAGGATAATCACAAGGGCTACCCAACTGATGGTAGGAACCATGTTGAGCATCCACAGATATGCTCCAAATTACACAGATATTACAAACAACATACCAAACACACACACATATTGCTAACATACAACCTGTCAGGTGCAGTGCAAACACCCCCCCCCAGAGTGCAAATTACCTATCCCAGCAGACTGATGGTCCCCCTGACATTGCAGATGCTGAGGTAACAGCCATCATCTGCAAAGCAGAACATACAGCAGCAAAGGTATGTGATGGTGTCCTGTGCTGAGGCCAACATGGACTCCAAGAATAATGGAATGCCAAATCACACTACTGCCCAATGTCAGCCTTACCACAGGATATGTACCCAAAGAGCAGTGTACAACAACAGTGGTCCATCACAACAAAGGTGTTGCCTGAATGGATACTCCAAACTACCACCCCAGGATCCTGACAAGCTTGTTCTGCACAGCTATGGAAAGGATCAGTATGCACCGCAGACAGAAGGCTATTGTGGAACTACTGATACTGGACCCTACACAGTGTGGCTGTCGTAACTGCAGAACCTGCCCCTAAACATGTCTGACCCATTTGAAGCAGTCATTAAGGTCATTGATGAGGGCAATGTGGTCCACACAGTGTAGCTGGACCGTGCACATGCTTATAGACAATACCATACGAGTTCAGTATGGATATGTTCACCAGCTTAAATATGTACCCCTATGTCAGTAGAGGGGTTGCAAACCAGACCAAGGACAGAACTGACATGGTCAGAGATGCCGCATCCATGTCAGACTACAAAGCGGATATGAATGGCATCCTACAAGGCCTGGTCTTGCCCCCCCACCCCCGTTCTGTATATATGTCCCATAGGTATAGGCTAACATGGAAGGACTGTGACTGAACATGTATGCAGAGGAGTACAAACAGCCCACCATATCCGACCCCCAGCTGACACAAGCACCCCACAAAAGGGCCACCTACAAACAGACAACTGTAGCCATAGCCATGTCAGCAAGCTAATTGCAGAACTGTGTATAGACAACCACCGTGGATATACAGTAAGTGCCCACAAATTACCACACAGGTGTTAACCCATGAGATACCTAACATGTAATGTGAGACCTGGGTACAAAAGGTGATAGATATCCTGCACTGGACAAACATGTGGCTGTAGTGTTCGCAGAAACATATACTATATACCCACCCAAACATGAAGGTTGGCAGATGTAGATAAGGAGAACTCACTGTGGCTCTGCAGTCATCCTCCATCAGCGTCACAAGTGACTACAATAGCCCCTGTGGGATATACCACAGCAGACACCTCCATCAACTGTAAAGTCCAAAACAGTACCTCACCAGGAGTAGCAAAGAGCATGAACAGATGCCATGTGTTGCCTGAGTAAACAAACAGCAGCCCCACACACTGCCATACTTCCCAGCTACAGGAAAGCTGTGCCTGATGTATGAAGCCATGTCCAACCTGGAATGAATGAACATGTTGCACCTTGTACAATTTGAATGGCAGTGAGCTATGCACATGAGAGACCTGAACCCCAGCACTGACATACATAGGACACGCTGTACAGAATGATCCATAACACAGAAGGCACCCCCACTCTTCAGTAAACTCCTGGTACAGGTCAGCCAGAGAGTCACATATCGACACCCCTCAAGAGGAATCCTGATGAGTGTATGGGAGATGGTAGGCTAACCCTGGGTATCACTGTTATGTCAGAGGTAGACGGAGGCACAGTATACTAACCATGACATATGTCATGGCAAACTCAGTTACAATGTGTGAAGGACAAACACACCCTGTGACTAGCATCAGAAATGGCCTAGGGAACATCGCTAGTGTTTGCCAATGTCCACCCATGTTGTGGAATACACTAGCAATGTTGGACAAGCCTGGTGTAGGTAGTCCATATCTGAACATATTGCAACATGGTCATATGTGCACAACTGGCCCCTACACAGTCTGTTGTGCTCACTATGAAGATGTCATGCAGTCATAGGACTAAAGCCCAGGATACTGTCCATCACAGTGAAAGTACTGAACCAGTACACTATACGGTACTACAGTGTTAGGTCATTATGAAAGTATGTTGAGAACTGTCTGCAAAGTATCCCATGCAATCCTTGCAGGCACAGTATAATCCCTGCTGTGGCAGACACAAAGCAGTTGGCCAGTTAGTACACAACATGACTCCCAACACACAACCATAAACGTGAGATATTGTTGAAGTTCACACACACACAAATATGTGGTGGACTTCAGAGAGCAACATATGGAAAGCTCACACTGGGCATGCTCGCACACTTTGATAAATGAGGCATATGTCAGACATCATGCCATGGAAAGGCTGAACTGGGCATGCTCACACACTTAGGTCATATCTCTGTTTAGCAGTTGTCCACACATATCTGGTATTTGTACGTGTCAGTCCAGTCCAAGTGTCATAACATAGTTAGCTAGTGGTTTGAATCCTGCAATTGTGTGTGTCTGGAAGAGGGCTTTAGTGTGTGTGTGCAATTTTGTGTGAGGGAAATGTCCCTTTTGGCATCTGGGAGAACACACTACAGGATGCACATTCCCCTTTCTAAACACAGATGATGTCAGCACCCTATAAGTACAGCAGGAGAAGGGAAGCCTCCTAGTAATGCAAATAGCGTGCTCTGCTAATGCGTCCGTCTGGAGTGTCATAACATAGTTAGGTACCGGTTTGAATCCTGCAAGTGTGTGTTTGGATGAGGGGGGGTTAGTGTGTGTGCAATTTTGTGTGAAGGAAATGTCCCTTTTGGCAACTGGGAGAACACACTACAGGATGCACATTCCCCTTTCTAAACACAGATGATGTCAGCACCCTATAAGTACAGCAGGAGAAGGGAAGCCTCCCAGTAATGCGAATAGCGCAGTCCACTAATGTGTCTGACTGGGATGTTATAACATAGTTAGGTAGTGGTTTGAATCCTGCAAATGGCAAGTATGTGTGTTTGGATGAGCAGGCTTAGTGTGTGCAATTTTTGTGAGGGAAATGTCCCTTTTGGCAACTGGGAGAACACACTACAGGATGCACATTCCCCTTTCTAAACACAGATGATGTCAGCACCCTATAAGTACAGCAGGAGAAGAGAAGCCTCCCAGTAATGCGAATAGTGCACTCCGCTAATGCGTCTCTCCCAAGTGTCATAATATAGCTAGGTAGGAGTTTGAAACCTGTAAATGGCATGTGTGTGTGTTTGGATGTGGGGACTCTGTGTGTGTGCAATTCTGTATGAAAAGCATGTGCTTTTTTGAAATCAGGGGATCACACTACATGATGCACATTACCCTTTCCAAACAGTGATGATGACAACACCTTATACATACATATTGAGAAGAGACAGCTGCCAGTACTCAGAATAGCGCAACCTGCTACAGCGTCACTCTCAAGTGCCATAACATGTTTAGGTAGGGGCTTGAAACCTGTAAGTGTGTGTGTGTTTGGATGTGGGGAGTTTGTGTGTGTGCATTTCCGTATGAAAAACATGTTAGTTTTGGCAATCAGGAGATCACACTACCTGATGCACATTACCCTTTCAAAATACTGATGTTGTCATCACCCTATACATACAGCCAGAGAAAGGGAACTGTCTAGTAATCCGAATAGTGCGCTTTGCTAATGCGTCTCTCTCACGTGTCGTGACTTAGTTAGGTAGGGGAATGAATCCAGCAAGTGTGCGTGGGGGTAGTAGGGTGTGTGTAAATGCAAGTGTGAGTGAACAGATCCTTTTGGCAAATACTACAATATACCAGATGCTGCATATTCCCCCAGTAAACCCAGGGGATGTCACCACACTATCAGCACAGCCAAACAGGGCTAGTTGGCTAGTAATGCCAATAGTGCGCTCTGCTACTGTGTCTATTACCATTGTCAGAGTACAGATAGGTATGTTTTGGTAACCCACAACTGCCACGTGTGGTTGTGTCACACAGTATGACCTTGTGTGGGTCTTTGTACATAACAATGCATGCCATTGCCTAAACCAGCAATGGCATTGCACACATGAGGTATGTGTGTGACACATACACATAAATACCTGTGACCTGCAGTAGTTACCATGTCTGACACATGCCTCAAGTGGATAAATGGTATTTGCAATGTATACCAATATGACTGTGTCTTACTGTGCAGGGTCCGCACGCGGTATGTGTCTATACAGTGTGGGTGTATATGGTAAAATACCTACAGCAGGGGATACACATCTGGTCTGGGCCATATAATGTACATGTAGTCGATGTACAGGTGCTGTATGTTCCCATCTGTTGTGGTAGTGGTAACATGTCATTCCACTGCAATTCAGTGACCACATGCTGTGAACCCTTCAACTAGTGTGTTGTAGCTACAGTAATGCTCATGCACAATCTTTGGCTAGATGCAGTCTAGCCATATAAACACAGTTCTTGAGACTGTCATATTGCCAGTGTTGTTATGGAGGATAGTTGGTCTTCCTGTGTATGGGAAGGTTGTGTGTGCCAGGCTATGAACCAGTTGGCAGTCCGACACACTGTTAGCTGCACATGATTAGGCCCTGATGCTTTGTGCTGTGCCAACAACCTGGAGGTGTGTGTATCTGTGGTACCATGGGATACCACCCCCCTAACCATGTGTGTTACATGTGTAGGGGACGACAGGCATGGTATGGGGCATAACCTGTCAGTGATGGGTAACACCTGTGAGCCATGAATCAGGAATCTGGTACTGCACAAACATTGCAGTTCATCGTGCTGAGGACAGTGTCCGGTGTATGCATCTTCCGGTGTACACTGCTGTTGTTGTGTAGCAGCACTGTTAGTGTCCTAACCTGTGTGATACCCACAGAGGTGGCTATGTAAACCGTGTCCTGCAGCATAAGGCAGTATGTGTGTACCAAGAAGCTTTGCCATTACACATCGGGCCATTGGTGTCACGTGCATGATGACCCTTGCACATCATTGTGACTTCCCTAGCATGTAAGAACACATTGACAGACAGCGGATACCCTATGAATGACATTGGAGACTGAGCATAATGTAGACATACAACACCCTTCCCACATGTAGTGGTAGCATACCTGGTGAGGGTATGTTGGCAACCAAGATCAGGCTCATACTGGCCTGTGCCACATGCTGAGAGATCCATTCCATGTTCCCTATCATGTAGTCCAGGGAGGTATGTCTCAGGTCAGCCATACTGGCATGGTCAATGAGTGAGTCATATGTGTCCATGCCTCTGACTGACCTGTATGCATGTGTTCTGTGGTGGACCATAGTGCCCCTGAGGCATATCACTGTGACCTTCACCAGATACAGCCTGTTGAGCGGGACCCCAGTGCAGCACCCAAGACAGGTACCTGACACGTCTGTATCAGGTGTGTTGTGTAGCCCTACAGGCTGTGAGTGTGTGGCACAGGGGATGTGTGTGCCATGTGTGGCATGTGCTCTGTTCTGGCGGAACATATGCCTGTGTGCCAGCTGCAGAGGTGTGTGATGCTCAGGCAGGATGCTATTCTGAGTCCCCACATATGCCCCAGTGTGTTCAGCATGCTGTCAGTGCGTGTCAATGTCTGACTTGTATTGTAGTCACTGTAATATATTTTAATTATTTATTTATTTATCCTACATTTGTTGACCGGGATAGTCCGACTGGATGCATGTCCATTTCCAGGGGAGGCCCGGGGATAAAAGCTACAAGGGTAAGCAGATACAGCATTACATAATACCAGCATTACATATTACAAACAGATTATTTACAGAGATTACATAAGTAAGCAAGTTAAACATGTTCCACATGTTAATGTTAGTCCTGAGCAATAGTTAGGATTAAATTAAATTACACAGTAACCTGGTTAACAGATTTTACACATTCGAGTTAGCCAGGCTTGATATATTGACATAGCCAGTTAAGTGACAAATGTTGCTTGAGTCTAGTGTTAAATTGACCTAAGGTGGAAAGTAAGGTAATATCAGCTGGAAGTGAGTTCCAGGATCTACTTACAGAGTTTGCAAAGAGAGAATCACCGGCTGTGTTATAAAATTTGCTAGTCTGAATTAGTAGTTTGTTAGAGGATTGAAGCGGTCTAGGATTGTTGTAGGGGATGATAATATTTGAAGTGCAGGAGTATTGTCCGGATTATAGAGGATTTTGTAGGCCATAATCAGTTGGTTATACTGTATTAGGCTGGGTATTTCAAGCCAACCAAGCTGATTTAGATTTATGCAATGATGTGTCCTAAAAGGCAGCCCAGTGGCAAACCTGGCAATGTGGTTGTAGCAAATTGAGTGTTTGTTAAGGACAGTCTTGTTCATATTCGAGAGTAGAGGGGATGCATACAAAAGGGTTGAAAGAAGGTGTGAGCAAGCTATGGCACCTTTAGCTGGAGGGGTTAGGAAGGCTTTTATTCTGTAAAGTGACCCTAGTTTTTTATTGATGGCTTTGATAATTTGGTTAACATGTAGGTCACATTTGGGATTATTGTCTATGATGACACCTAATAGTTTAGTAGATGGGTCAGGGGAGATTATTGTGCCATCAGTTGATGTTATGGTAAAGGTGAAAGGGGTAACAATAACAGTAAGTAACAATGCAAATATGTAGGCACTATCAACATGTACCCAGGAATACACAGCACAGATGCCCATGGTAGAACTGATATTATGTCATAGTTATTTGTGATTTGGATTACATTGGTACTGCACACATATCTACATGCGCGATCATCCACATTGCATAGTCGTTGTGGGCAACTTGACACCATTACAGTACATGTCCACGATTGCATATCACTACTTGCGTTAGCTTCCCCCCTGTGCTACCCATGTATGCGGCTATCTGTTGACAACCTTACCACCGGCATGCAATTATGTGCAGCTGTTACACTTTGGTATGTACTATGGGTGCAGATAACAATTCAGGACATTCATACAGTTACTGCAGCAGGCATGCTGGGATATACACACAGTCATAGCAGCACACTGTACTGTTACCAACATGATACTACTAATACACTTCTATGTAGTCACCCTGTGCATCAGCAATGTGTTTACCTGTTCCTGCAATGATGTTGGAGATTGCAGGAGGTGGCACAGTGTCATCATATGCACAGGGTGTGAATTAGGTATGCCTGAGTCAGCCACTGATACCACCAATTGACATGTGTGTGTATGTGTGTTGGTGAGGGGCAGCAGTACAGGGTGGGGCAGTGTTGGTGCAGTGTGTGCGTGTATGTGGTCACCCTAGGTGTTAACATTTTGCATGTGTGTATGCACGCACAGTTCCACCTCATGGCTGCCATATACAGGGGTTTGTGGACAGCCACAGACTGCACCTGGCAGGTCATACAGATCAGTGTCTGTGGGCATGGACACGGTACCTGTGCCTGGCAGGGGTGCTACGGACCGTATCCAGTACTAAGCCAGACTGGGTACTGTCATCAGAAGCGGGAGTGTGTTGACTGGACACAGGTCCCTTTTGGGACTCTCCAGAGCCACGTGCACGTGGTCTCCTGGGGCGTTCCAATGACAGCACAGACCCAGCATTGCTGGGGCTGCTGCTGGCACTATGGGGGTGTGCGTGAGCCTGTTGTCGTCCATGCCGACTGCCAGCTGCTGCTGTTGCCGGCATACGGCCATGTCGACGCCGCAAACGCCCACCGTTGCCCTGGCTCATGGACATTTGGTTGTGGAACTGCTGTAATATGTCCCCACAACATCTGTCTATGACATCGGTAAAATTACGGATAGCATCCACAATGTCACGCATACTGTCTGTCATGGCTGTGCGACATGCTCTCAGCTCCCTCAGACCCTGTCTGGTGTACCTTTCCATATGCGACTGTGCCTGCATGACAGTCCAAAACATAGCTGAGGTTGACGGACCTCTTTGGGCATGTCAGCCAGAGGCAGTACGCCTAAGGATGCTCCCAGGAGAACCCATGGGTGACTGTCTGTGTGGTACCATCGGAGGACCCTGCCCATGGCTGCTGTGTGGGGATGCATGTGCCACAGGTACCACATTACCCTGGTCTATGCCCACTGTATCCTGTCCATCACCTAGGGACAATGGTGACAAAGGATGTACTGGCAGGATGACTGTGCGCAATGATGGGGTTGACAGCTGTGTGCTGTCAATTGGCTGATCAATGGCGGACCCTGACACACCTTCCTGTACCATTACACAAATATCATCATTACCAGTACCCGTGGCACAAGATTCACGTTCCCTGCTGCAGGTTACCAGAGCAGCACCAGAACCTGTGGGAGGAAGACAGGAAACACAGTTTACAGTCTCCAGACATTGTTACCAGTGATGCACTTCTGCACACATGCACACATGGACACATGCTCATATGCACACATGGACACAGGCACACATGCACACATGGACACAGGCACACATGCAGACATGCACACGTGGACACATGCACACAGGCACACATGCACACATGCACACATGCACACATGCACACAGGCACACATGCACACATACACACATGCACAAGTGGACACAGGCACACATGCACACATGCACACATGGACACAGGCACACCTGCACAACTGCACACATGCACACATGCACACATGAGCACAGGCACACCTGCACACCTGCACACATGCACACATGCACACCCCGCAGTATACACACAGAGCATTACTGAGTTACACTACTGTTACTAGCACTATCAGGACTATTATAGGTTATGTTAAACACACTCACCAGCATGGATGGCCTGCCTTGCTGTAACCCCCGAGGGACCTGCAGAAATGATGAGATTAATGTCAGTGGGCACAACTCTGCCATTGATATTGCATACGATACAGTGCAGTAGTACACCAGTTGCCTTTCACACGTCAGCTGCTGATATTGCCAGTATCACACATGCTCAATTACATACTATGATGACAGATACATACCACGGACACAACTTACACATGCATAAACTAACAGTGTACAGAACAGTCAAGTGTACATATGGCGTATTACCTGCATGCTCCATGTCATGCTGCTATGTGGATCCAGCCTCCATCATGATGCAGGTGTACTGCTGTTGCTTTTCCGGGGCTGGAGCCACAACACTTAGGAGTAGACCCTCCAGTCTGGTGAGGGGGGGGGATATGTGGCCACCCCACCTCCTGTGGCAACCTGTTGCCTGTGGATATCTGATGCACGCTGATGGACACTTCGGATTAAATCACTGCAGTGATGTCGTATCTGCTCATATGTCCTGTTATGCGTGCCAATATCATTTACCCTATGGACAAGGTCTTGCCACAGTGCAGCCCTCTCCTGCTGATTCTGACTGGTGTGGGAAAACAGGATGTCATACTCCCGCACCAGGCTCTGGTGGATCTCCTCATCTTCCGCTGCAGAGTAGGTGGGATTATGCTGATGCACCATCTCCCTGGAAGAGAACACAAACAGGATATCAGCAGACTATGTCAGCAATATATGGCACACATACTATACATGATACTCATGTGTAGTGATATTCTACTACTCCCATATGTTGCATGTGTGTGTGTCATGGTGGATACACAGGTACATGGCCAGATATCAGTGCTCAGCCAACACATGTGCAACAATACCTGCCACATTCCACACAACATAGTAGCATGCCCCATCGGTCAGCACACACTGACAGGTCCAATGCACAACCTCACTCTGAGGGTTCATCCCAAGGTACTGTATGTGGGACGCCATCCACTAGTGTGATGTGGACACAAGTTACTCGGCCTGGATATACATATCCCACCACCACCACCAGCACAGTAGACTACTTTGATATGTATGTGATTAGACAGTTATTCACTTGTTGGGACTGAGATGGTACCCATGCAGCACACTGGGCCAGTGGAAGCCACAACCCACACTGCTGACCCCTTTGCAAATGCTTACCACGGACATGCCACAGATTGCATGGAACTTGCACACACATTTCTAACCCAGACCCTATGCACAAAGGTTAGGCATCCTGTCCGGTGGACCCCAGACAGAGGCAGATTGTATAACAATAGCAGGAGGCTAATGCAGGACAGAGCACATTCACATTAAGGGAAGGCATCTGTGGTCAGCACTGGTACTACGCTACAGTCCATCATAACAACGGCCATGGCCTACTCTGGGAGGGAAATGGCCACAAACACTATGGATGACCACAAGGCCTTCTTCAGTTATGTTACACATATGGACCAAATGCCTCAGATATGCTCTGTGTTAATACACACCTACTTAACATTCACCAAACACACAGATATTGGCAACAGTCTTGCAGACAGGTTCGATTGTCGTATCCCCTCCTTCTCCCCCACCAGTTGAAATATTTATCACAGCTGTATGTAACCTCCCTATCATCTCACATGTCCAGGTGAGGGCCGCCCTCAGCAGAGCAGAACACACAGCATCACTGTGACCTCATGGTATCCCTGGATGTGTGCTACCTGCACTTCAAGAGGATATACAACCGCATGTAACACTGATAATTTATCTTGGCTGTACTACAGGATATGTACCTGGACATTGGCATACAGCAACAGTGGTCCCACACCACTAAGGAGGCACCTCTACTGACCCTGGGAACTACCACATCATATGCATAACCGGCCTGGTCTGCTAAGCTATGAAATTTTGCAGTATGGGATGCATATGCAGTGATATCGGGTACCTGCAGACACTTGTTCCCAGCCAGTGTGCCTTTGTGATGGATGATCCTGCCTTTTTAACCTGGCTGACCTTTCAAAGCAGTCACTACAGCCATTGCTGAGGGCAACGCACAGACAACTGCTGCCAGGATCATGGCCTAAGACTGATTGACATGTAATGTATGGTCATCCCCTTGTGGTGGAACTACGTACACACAACATATCACATGGACATACCTATAGATACAGACCTATGACACATTTGGAGGGTTCACAGTATGTACACTATTAACCTGCTACTTTGCATTACCTGTGTTTGTCGCAGCTGGTTGCGTTACCACTGCTTCTGATTGCTGCTGCTACTGTCACTGCTGACAGCTTAGAGTCGCAGAGTCACAATTTGTAGTTTTTTTTTTATAATCTCTCTCTCTCTCTCTCTCTCTCTCTCTCTCTCTCAGTTTTTTCTCTCCCTCTGTCTGCTTCCAGACAGTGCAATGAATGTATTGCATGTGTGGAGTGTTAGTACTGGATGCTTTTGTAGGTATCTGCTTAGGTCCATGTGATGGCCTCTGCACCAATTGTAAGCCAGCATTTGCTAATTGCATACAGCCAGTTGTGTACTGATTGCAGTTCTCACTGTGATTTCAGGTCAGTGCTATAAAAGGGTATGTGGAATAGGCGTTGCCCTTTCAGATTGTGAGGGCGGGGACCATGCTGGTATGCTATGGACACTGTTCTGTGAGTGTAAAGGTTAGTATCTCTGTCATGATTCAGGCTGTGTTGTGGATTCACATTTCTCCATTCCTCTCTCCTGTTCCCTGTAGTAAGTGTGTATGCACAATGACACCTACAACTATATATAGATATATATTTATATATATATATATGTACATATACATACATTTATATATGTACATTAACTGACATTATTACCTACAAGCTACCAACTAGCATGGCTGTTTCTGTTCACACACTACTA
Organism: Protopterus annectens; assembly: GCF_019279795.1. NCBI lineage: Eukaryota > Metazoa > Chordata > Ceratodontiformes > Protopteridae > Protopterus > Protopterus annectens. Next base: position 1,449,707,388 of record NC_056726.1, read on the forward strand.
TTATGGGAATCCAGTAGTTTTGACAGTAATTCTACATTTTATGCTTTGGGTACTACACATCCTATATTCCCTTTACATTCATCCCTACTATTACATGTTATATTTATTTTAGCACAATGTTCTTGTATAAGAGTCATGGCTTAGTGGTAGGTCATACAGACTAGTGTTTCCAAGGTCCTGGGTTCGGGACTGACAGTGGTATTTTATTTTGCTTTTGAACTGAGTACAAGACCTGTCAATCAAAGTGACTTTAGGCACTTTTAAGCAGTTGTAACTGGGTTAGCGCTGGTTTACGCAGAGCTCACGCAAGCTCACTGGCGTTTAGCTCCGCGCACACACCCGCTTACAACCGCTTACCAGTGCTTACTCTGGCGCACACCCGCGCTATTTTCTTTGAAAGAAATGAAAATGGGGAGACAGGAAAGTGGTGAAAAAGGGGTCACAAAGAGGGTAAGACAGTAGGGAAACAAGCTTAGGATTTGCAGGAGGGATGTAGGTAAGGCCCATAGCTGTCCATTTCTTCATCAGCAACAGCTGTGCATATGTATGTAATTTGGTGTGACATTTGAAACCTTCCACCCCTGAGAGACATGTCAGGACAACAATAATACCTGTTGTACAGCCAATTGTAATTGATAGATTCCATGTCCAGCAGACATGTATGCGGAATGGGCAGCTATGTATGGGGCGTAATTTTTTTGTGGGTACAGAGTGCCCGTTTTTTTTTTTTTCAGGTGAGAGTGGTATGTCAGGTGAAGGAAGTCGGGACAGCTGGGGAGGTAGGTTGGGTAGGAAAACAGACAAGACAAACAAGATGCATACAGGGGCGGTGTATGACATGTGTGGGGGGGGTTACACAATTGACGGGGACGGAGGTTTGGATATCCAGTGCCCATGAGCCCACAGATGGCAACAGTGGAACTGATATCCCCACCAATAGGCAGTTGCCACTGTTCCTTCACTGCCCAGGATGGGGCTGTGCTGGGGGCTGTGTAGGCCGGGCAACAGGCATGCCCGTAAGTTGTGCCACCCATGCCTCAAGCTGGCGTAGGGGCTCGAGAACAGAGTCCCAAATCTCCCTATGCACCACAGTCCGGATGCTACAGAGGGTGAGTGGTGGTTCTCCTCCGGCCACACTTGCAGAGGGGGGGTGAGCCCCATCCCCTGCAGCGCTTCCACCCGCAGGTGGCACAGGGCCACCGGAGGAGGGTCCAGACTCGGCACTAGTGCCAGGTGCACTTGCCAGCTGAGGTGGGAGAGGTGGGTCCGCTGGAACCCGCCTTCCCTGTCATCCTATGTTTTGCATTATGTCATGACAGTTTGGGTTAGTGACATATAATACCATTCACAATTAGTTGTAACAACATGCATTTGTATTCCCATTAACCAAACACCCAGATATTCACACCATTGAACAGAGTGCATAACACATGCATAATTTGAACAGCAATACACAGTCCAACAACATGCAGGGTTAATTGATGGCAACAGGCTATCAGGTTTGGATGTATGAACAGGGCAGATGCATCAACGAACATGCAAATATATATGACCCAACAGGACAAACGTCCAGGGGTGTTAATTGTGATTGCACATACCATTTTCACATGGAATGGGTTATATGCGGTTATAGGGTGGGGTGAAGAAAATAATATTAACACCTTCAAATACCAATACATATGCTGTACATTTCTAATAGCTACAGATATATACACACTACTGTTCTAACTACAGTTTCCTATATGATAACTATTTCAACTTGGTGATAGGACTGTTACTGCAACATCAATATACATTTTATTGTTCTTCATACACATTCATATCTAGCTTTGTTCAGCTACATCATCCTGCTACATTTGCTTTATATAGCTGTAGACAAGTGTGGATGTTTGGTATATCAGACAATCATCCTATCTGCATATTGCAGACTGAGAGCAACATATCCAGATTTTGGGATACACATTCCAGATGCAGCAACACTTTGAGCAGATTTCACTGTTTGGTTTTGATTCTCACATGCATTTCATTCTGTCTTGACTGCAGTATACTTTATTCAGGGGTTATTGCTACTGTATTGCTGGATTCATTACACTTTCTCACACTCTCTCACTTGCTTTCATTTTACTATTCAGGATGGTACTTACTTCTAGGCTTTATTGGCATGTTTTACCTGTAGTTATTACAATCCTTTCCAGCAGTCTCACTTCTGTCATGTTTCAGTATTTCAACAGGGATATATTTCACACGTGATTTCATCATCTTCTACAGCTATACTTTTCAGCCTGCTGCAGGTTGTGTGCTATTTTCTTACAGGTGGGGCATTTTTATTTCAGTATTTATGTCAGACATTTTCATTTTTCTGTTTGGCTTACAGGCTGCAACACACTTTTGTAATCAAGCAATACTTGCAGACACTTTCACACTGTTACTTGCACATTTTATTCCTTACTGACTACACTGCACTCTTTTGCTGACTGTCATAATTTTATATTTCTTTACAGTTACTGGTAGTGGATTACTGACCTGCCTGGTGGCGCAACCGCACCAGCCTATCGCCATAGGCTCTGCGGTTCACAGAACGGACACCTGCAGCTGTAATATAAATGAAGTAATATTGGAATACACATCTCCATAATATCAGCTAGTTTAATTTCTTACATACATAATTAAATGTAACTTACTCAGTAGTGGGGAGTTGGGCATTTGCCAGGCCTCCTGGATCCAAAGGTTCAGTTGGTCCTGCTTGCGTCTCTCAGGTCCGCATGGTGGTGACGGACCTGCTCACCAGTCCTTGGAATCCCTGTGGCACTGGTGAGATCATGAGCCAACCGGTCCCACGCCTCAGCCCTGTATGCTCCCCAGAGGACCTGGCCCTGCATGAGTTGGGCCTCATGATTGTGGACTAGGAGCCAGACCATGTACCTGGACTCCTCAATGCCCCACCTCTGTGCTCGAAAGCAACTACCCTCTCCTACTCCTGTCATTCTGCCTGCAGTTCAGTTCTACAATTGTTTATGCTGTGTATTCCCGCCTATGGGGCTTATATAGTCTGGTTTTCCTGCACATATCTGTGATTGGCCATTTTGGAATTGTATCATCTTCAGTAAACCTGCATTGTCATGCTCCAACTTGTATTCATTCCTATATATTAGCTATTATTGCATTTATAGGTTACTGCTGTCATGGCTTAGTGGTTTGGTATCTTGACTATGGTGTATAGTATTCTGGGTTCGAAACTGGCCAATACTTTTCATTTTTTATGACTGTCTAGACATGCTGAGGGGTGTGTCTGTGTAAAGGCAGTTTTGATACGGCTTGCTCAACGTTGCCCGTTGGTTACCTTGTTTGCACGGTGCACAGCTCCGCGCAAATGGGGTACGCTGGTTTAAGCCTCATTTGGCTATCAGCACGCATATTACGCTCAGCTCAGTTAGGGGCACATAGCTTTAGCGTGTTAAACCACTGCTCAGCTACGGGCACTCATTTTGCACCAGTTAAACCACTGCTCACCTACAGGCAGTTGCACTCACCCTGTTAAACTGTAGCTCAGCTATGGGCACATCTGACATTTTTATTGTTTTGTTACCTCACATTTCTTCAATATAAATGGGCTATTTCATTACATTTTACATAAAATGTGATTTTATGTGTACATATTTGTCAGGGACTTCTTTCGTGCTTATTTTGCTAAAAATAAAAATTGGTGTTGTGGGGGCTCGAACCATGAATGCCTGCTCTTCAGCCAACATCTCTACCGCTACGCTATTGCTTCTTGGCTTACTTTGCATATTTAGTTCTTATATGCTTTCCCACTGACTGCTAACTGTAGCTGCGCTACGGCACGCCCAAGCGCACTCACGGTTAAGCATCTTTACAATTTAAAAAAAATTATGAGATGTTCATTTGTACATTTTATGTTCGTAGTCTGTGGGGGCATGTGTTGTGTTGTGTTTATTCACATTTCCATGGACTCTGTCGTGGGTGTTTACTTTGGGCACTTTTCCTCTTCTGGGGGCATGTCCACTTACAGGGCTCGGCCTACGGACATGCCCCCTACTGTCTTACATGGACCGTGTTAGCCTTAGGTGTGATTCAACATGCTCTCATGAATATGCAGAGCATGCTGACATCACTCCCGTTAACTGCAGCCTCCGTGAATGAGTTATAACTCTTACACGGAGGCTTTGTGAATCCTGCCCACAGTATCTCATGGGCCTCCACTAGTGAAAATTGTAGGTATTACACAGTGAAGAATCTAGCTTGCCTGAGTCTTTTTTTAATAAAAACTCATACTATGTTACTAATCAGAAGGAAGAAAAACAAATAGTTGTAAGGCCATGCTTAGCAATGTGAACAACGTATAGTCAAGGATTCACAACACTGAATAAACAGTTTAGTGAAGGAATGAACATAAACTATTACTGTTTGTCTCTGTTGAAGTGGTGATTTGTGTTTGGTGAGACATAATTCCAGACCCAGTTAAGGAGACTGGTTGTTGAACCTGAAACCTGAAAAGTAATACAGTTTCTGAACTGTTGGGTAGTAGATTGCTCAGATATGCTAAACTGTAGCACTCTGTCTACAGGCGATCCCTACCTTTTTGCTAATTTTTACCATATATGTTCTCTTGATAATCAAATACTGCAATGAAAATTCCTTTTGTGTTGCAGTATATAGCAGGTCTGTTTCTGAGTTAATCTCAGCAGTGTGTAAGCAGTGGGTTATGGAGAGAGGTAGAGAGACATCCTAGAGTCATGTGCTAGAGCCTGCTGGAAACCAACATTATTGCAGAGTAAATATGCCATACTATAATGTATAAATCAAAGGTCCCTGAGCAGACAGAGAAATCAGAAGGAATGTACATGCCATATTGTAAAGTATAATTCAAAGGTCCCTGAGCAGATGTGCAAAGAAACTAGGCAGAAAGACTATACATACGTCTACAAATGTCTTTGAATCGGATTCCTTATTAATGGATCTGGTTCATTTAGTTTTGTCATCTGGTGTAAAGTTATTGCTAAATTCTGCTAATAACAGAACCTGTGGACATAGTGTGTGTCTGCTGCACTGATATGGAGAACAGATGTTCAATTGTCATGTTCTGTAAGTGTTGCAACACTCACCTTTGCTGCTAGAAGACTAGAAGGCTGTGGGTTCTATTCTCATTTCAAGTGACTGGATTGCTGACTCTGCAGTGGGGTGGGAAGCATTCTTAAATGTGTCATCTTTCAATTGGAATCTTAAACCAAGTTCCCATCTGCTTGATTTGGTGGTAGCTCAGATGGATGTAAAAGATCCCACAGCAGCCATCAGAAAGAGTAGGGGTCCTTTATTTAACACAACATAACATTATTTATATATTTACAAAAATGTACATATTTACAGGCATATAGATACACATTTCTTTTTTGTTTTTACAATGTAACATTTTTCACTGTCACTGCTGTTATTCTTCCACAGCCATAATCTATTTTTTGCAAAATATCTGCCAAAATCCATTTCCCATTAAAAAAAATATATATTCAGTCTTTCATTCCAAATAACCCATATTACACAAAATAAATTCTTATCTACCTTTTCACATATTCATTCTTCTTGTTCTTATAATACTAGCACATAATCATATTCATATTTATTATTGTTTATGTCATTAATATTCTCAAAAAAGTTCTTCACACAACTTTTTCTAGAGTTTCTCCACTCTTTTACATAAAAAAAATGACTCTGTTGTCCCTTCCTCCACACAAAATAAACACACTCTTTCAATTTTCTTTTTTATATGGCATATTCCCCTTTGCTGGTAATTTATTTATTACCAGTCTCCATAAGAAATGCTGACACTGTGCTATATGGGTGCTATAATCAGTGATGATGAACTTTTTTTGAAGGAAAATGAGATTCTAGAGAACATGCTAGTAGGAAGAGGTTATCCCAAATACTTTTTAGAACCCATATTTCAGGAAGTTATTACAAAGAGAATGGATGGGCATTTTTTACCATTATTGAGGAGGTCATGTAACAGTGGTTTCAGTGGAGCTGAAGATAATCCCACAAACAAAATTAGGAAACAATTTCAATACTCTATGGTACTTACATTTAGTCCATTCTATGGTAAAATAAAATAAATTTTAAACCACAGCTGGATACTTTTTGATATGGAACAACAATTTAAAAGTAAATTAGGTGATTATTCGGTTGTTGTATATAAGAGGGACAAGTCATTTAAAAACCTTCTTGAAACCAAGGTAACTATTGACAACAAAGATAGGATGAGGAAATGTGGGCATTGCAACCAATGCCCTTACATTCTGAAGAATGATTCCATACAGGGGTTTGGCTGGGTAGCCCTGAAGCAAAGTTTTAATTGTGTTAACAGATGTTTGGTATATATAGCTATCTGTCAACAGTGTTATAGGTTCTATATTGGGAAAACAATCAATAGTCTTAATAAGCAAATATATCAACACCTGTATGACATTAGAAAAAGTAATGTCAAGAACGCTTTATATAAGCATATTAAGGAACACCCTGACCATCGTTTTAAGTTTAGTGCCTTAGAGCAGGTTGGTAGCAATGAGATGGGGGGGACCATCTGATATTTTTCTTGAATATCGAGAATTAATGTGGCAGCTTAGATGCAACACCACTTACCCCCCTGGGCTCAGTGAAACTGTCTCCATTACTAGCTATCTAAAACTAAAAGCTGAATTTCATATGGAATAAATAGGTAACAAATACTGTTGTTTATTATAATATCAAAGCTTTTTAATTAATATGTGTTATATCCATGGTGTTTTAAAAGGCAACTCAATGCAATTTATTCATGTATAAATGTATTATATCATTATTTTTGTTTGGTTAGGCTCTATGAATGAATCAAAAGAGCTTAAAGCAATTATTGGTTACTAAGGTCTCAAATGCTTAGAGTGTGTATGTGTATGTATATATATATATATATATATATATATATATATATATATATATATATACATATATATATATATATATATATATATATATATATATATATATATATATATTTATATATATATATATATATATATATATATATATATATATATATATTTTTAGGGATGAGTTTAGGAATGTAAATTTCTTCTGCTGCCCCCGTTTTTAATAGAAGCTGTTTGTATGTGTTTAAGATGCATTTTTCTTAACACTCACTAATTATTCAATTATTGTAAACCATGTGATTGAAGGGTGTATTTAACTTTGTAGTATAGTGTGTTTTTTTGTATTCTGAAGAAGTCATTTATTGACAGCTGACGAAAGCACTAGATAATGGTGTTTTAGTTTCCTCCTGTGAGCCAAATTGCTCTTTTTGGATTATTTTCAGTTAGTTTTGTTCGTGTTGTTTTTGAGAAATGCTGACACTGTGCTATAAGGGTGCACTACTTTTTCCCTTTTTTAATGTCTTTAATCACTTCATCTGGTAAATTTTCTTATGGGTTTACATAACAATATTGTTTCATCACACTGTTATACCACATCCTTCTATCTTTCTCTGTATCATCTTTTTTTTTCTTTTTCATGTTAATATCTTTGCTCGATAATTTTTAATTTTGTAATTTACTATTCTTTTTCTCCTTCTGTTATTTTCATCCTCTCCCAGAATGTTGTACTTATATTTAAATATTCTTACTATTAATTTTTCATTCTCTTCCTTTGCCCACTTTAATTTTCTATACAATTTTAAGGAAGCAGAATAAACAATTGGATTTAGTAATCCAAGTCACCCCTTCATCTTCACTCTTGTACAACATATCTCTTTTCTCTAGGTTTAATCTTAAACGTCATATGAAAGAAAACATTGATTTTACAATTTCCTTTTCATAATTTTCTGGAATCATATAAACATTTGACATACATGCTATTTTTCCTATTAATACAGAATTCACCATATTAACCTTTCTCTTGAATGCTATTCTATACATCCTCCAGAGAAGACATATTTTTTAAATCAAACCCTCCCATTGAATCATAACTATGTAATTTTCCCTAATGTTTTCCCTGGCAAAGAACTTCAATCATTGAAAAATACAACCCCCTAATTTTTACAACATCACTCAATACCTTACTGTAAACTTTATTCAAGGTCATACCCATTTGATTTAGACATCCATTCAAACAAACTAATGTTTTCCGCAAGTATATCATCTGAGTATGTTAAAATAACTGGAATGGCTACCTCCTTTTGCATTACATATCTATCATCTTTCATTTTATATGCTGTTTCACTCAATATTGTAATCATTACCAGTGAAAACAATATTCCACTCACTGGACATCATTGTTTTATACCACACTTCATGCATATTTCGTTATTCAGCCACCTATTCACTAACACTTTTACTCCATTATTTTGATATGTTTACATACACACTCTCCTAGTTTTATTGCCTATTACGTAATTCCCCATAATATCCAACAAACCATCATGCTTTACTGTACAAATGCCTTTCTAATATCACCTACCATACATTTCACATCCTCCCTTTTACTTGTAGTATCATCCACAATTTTTCTCAACCAATAACAATTCTTGACACCCCTTCCATTTTATACCCTATATACTATCATCTATAACATCCCTCATCTGGAGCCAGCTACAACACTAGGTGAATTAGGCAGTTGCATAGGGCCTGCTGGCCGGGGGTCACCACAACATTTAATTTTTAATTTAAAAACATTCAATTACATGTCTTCTTTAACAGCATTCTTCTTTAGGAACACACTTTCTATCTGTGCGTGTGTCAATGCAACTGCATGCATCCCCACTTGCACATTTAAATGTACCTGCTCCTTTGTCTTCTTCTTTCCATATAATTTAAACTTGCTTGCTGCTATGAGATGAGATGTACATTCCTTTGGTGTGTGTGAAATGCCCTAGTTAGGGATGGTAGGCTAGTTAATTAACTTGCTTAGGCTTAAACACTGCACCTTGGTTATAGTTGACAAAAGCCTGAATCCTCTACACTGACTACCAGAAGGCTCAAGGAATGTGAATTTTATTGCATTTTCAAGGAATTGTGAGTTTCAAGGTAAGAGGAGTTTACTGTTGCTTTTGCTAAGTCTGTTTTCAATGTTCAACTGTTTTTTGTTTAGCAAATGTCCATCAGTATTCATGCTGTAGAATTTGAAAGCAGTGTTAGTAACACAACAGGTAGCATACTTGTCCTTAGAGCAGAAGGCAGTAGGTTCTGATCCCACATCATGTAGATAGATTGCCGATCCTGTGGTGTACTTTAAGGAGGGATGAGTGCTGTACTCCTAAGTGCATCCTCCTTTGAATGAGATAACTACTAACTATGAACCTGTTATCAGATTTCCAGCCATTTCCTATTGCAGTATTACCTGCTTTCCATTTTTTTAATGTAACGTAGGCAATTTATTCTTCAGGGACAGCAGACATTGAATTTGTAGATGAAACACAAAAATGTAAAATTGTTTGCCAGGAGCAACCTCTTCATTAATTACAGATCTCTTTAAAGTGGAATTGTTTGGATGACTTTTACTTCTGCAGGGATTGTGCATATTGTAAGATATTGGTGGATTGTAATGACAGATGTTTGAATGGCCTTTTATGGTTGAAATCTTCTTAAATAGGTGGTTTTGTCATGACTTGTTCATACATATTGTTTATTTGCTTACTAGTAAAATGTTCAAAACTACAAATTTAAAACATGCCCTAACAAAATGGTACTGTACTATACAAGGAATATAATTTAATGCAACCAGGGAGGTGAATGAAAGAGCACATGCATGCATGAATGCATGCATGGTCCTAAAAATATGTGCAAGGAGCCTTTGGTTTAAAACATCCCAAAGGTAAACTTAATTCACCACTGACTAGATGCATTTTCTATGAATGTGAGTTTCAGTGCCGTTTCAATGACTATAAGTTTCAAGAGTAGAGAAGTTTATTGTTCATGCTAATTCTGCTTTTATTGAGAGACCGCATTGTTTTGTTTAGCTAATGGCTATCAGTGTTTGTGCTATAAAATTTGAAATACAAGTTTTAAATTAAAACCAAATATCTGTAAATATTATAGAGATAAAAAAGAAAATAGTACGTACAGTGACAGGTTTGAACAGTGTTTATGGTAATTGGGAAGAAATAGCTAATTAATGGGGCACTGGATTGGCTGAAGGGGGGCTGCTACTGCAGGAGTTGGCTGTAGTGGGTCCCCAATCAATTAGCCTGCCTAGGGCCCCATTTGTCCATATCCTTCTATATATTCTCCTCTGTATTATTCTTATATAAATTTTAAAGTCTGTGTTAGTCAGTGTGATGCATCTCCAATTATAAATGTTAATATCCCTGTACATAACTCTTCATAGGTTAGTAGTAAGCTAACTGCCATTGCGAACTATTTTAAGCCTAGCCAATTATCCCTTGTGAGACTTAAACCCTGCACCTTGTGCTTGTAAGGCAAACACCTTAACCATTAGGCCACCCTCCCAACAAACAAACCCACCCTTCAACCACTCAGTCAGTGCATTTACAAAATAGTCTGTTTACTAATCCATTCTGTTTTTTGTACATGCCATACCCTACACCATCTTAACCTAATACTAAATCAGCATTTATTTTCCTAAGTACATCATCCAATTCTTCACTAAGGATCATTTTATTTTTAATTCTTCCTTATCTCATTCTGGATTTTTTTTAACTTTTTATTCTCTTGTTTTATTTCTTTCTACCCTTATACGTATATTCCACATGCTGTACTATAATAATCATAATTTGCTCATGTGTTCTTTTTACCTCTGCTTTTGCATTTTTCATTTCCTTCACTACAGTAACATCCTCCTTTACTATTTTATCCACAATATGCAGATGCCTCCTCCCTTCTCCCTTTTAAATAGTATCTCTGCCCAAACAGTAATGCAATGATTTTTTTCTTGATTTCTTATACATACATATTTATATATATATATATATATATATATATATATATTTCTTTTTGAATATTATAACACTTTCTTGTATTATTTTGTAAATCCTCTCATGCATTTCTATACATTTTTCCATACTTGACTTTCTCTTCCTTTCTTACATCATCTTGCCATTGAAAAAACATTTTTTAGACTTCTTCTTCAATTCAATCCACCATTCCGGCTAGTTTTATAACTTTCTGTATTTTTTACTTCTTTCCCTTCTTTTTACATGTTCCCCTTAAATCACAATTAAAGTCCCCTGCAGTTATAATTTTTATGTTAATCACTACATTGTCCAAAATTTGATGAAACAGATTCCCTCTATCCTTGCTAGTTATATATGCATATGATGCTATAATTCTATAAACATGTTCTCTCTACCTCACGTCCACAACAGTAACATTCCCATCTTTACAAATATAACATCTAGCATTTTCACTGTTTTCCATACAACACAGCCTCTCCAGAACAACATTCACTTCTTAAGCTCCATATTACATTTCCATCACAATTTTTCTATTTGCAGTCTTTCTTCATTTGTCAGGAATCTTACATCATCTATCAGAATAACATCCACATCACATTAACAGCACCATTCCAGTATCCCTGTCCTTCTTACAATGTTAATAATACTGTCCACATTTACTGAAAACACTATCAAATTATTATTTTTCCTTCTTTTTTAAGTTTAGGGGAAATATTTTTAAATGTTTGTTTTCTTATGTTTACTCTATCCTAAATTGAGTATTTTTGAGTTTTATGTACAAATAATGCTTGCTCTTCAGAATCAGATTTTTAAGTAGCTTGAATTTCAAAGAGCCACTTTTGAGATTTTAAGTATTTTGCTACAGATTATTTGTTAAGTTTTTCTGCATTGCCACCTACTTTTGAGCATTTTCTGGCTTGTTAAACTTGATTTCTGTGTTGGTAACTGTATTTAGAACACAACCTAGAGCTGATTACTGAATTTCCTGCCTGCACTTATTTTTAAAATAGTTTTTTCTTAAAACTTGCATTTTATCTGTCTCTGTCCTAGCATTCAAGTGTGGGGTCATTTACTGCACTGTTCTAACTTGTTGATACTTGTGAACCTCTGCTTTCCTTAAAAAAAACAAAACAAAAAAAGAAATCTTGCTTTTTTCCCACTTTTCTGAGATTTAAAAAAGTTCAGTTACAGATATGCTGTTCTGAACTGTTTGTAAGTTTCTTGGAGGCCATTGTTTGCTTGGGCTAAAGGGGAAGTCTCTGTGTTCATCAGTGGCAGTGATAAACATTGAGCAGCCTGCCTGCCCCTGTGGGAGTGGTTACTGCCTTGAAACTGTAGTTTTATTGGCCATTTTGGGTCAATTCCTAACTCCTTGATCTCCCTCTCTTAAAGCCCTCTTTTGCAAAGTTTTGCATGTTTTTGCGCATAGCGCAACATCGGGCAGCGCCACCTAATTGGGTTTAAACTATTCCTGGCTCCACAAAGTCTGCTCTTCACTTTTTCCCTTAGAACTGCTCTATCTCTCAAATTAAACACCGTATTCTCATTCTAAGGCCCCTCACTGGTCCAAATAAGTAATTTTACAAGTTAGCACTAATAAACCATAAGCACTACTTACTCTTATACTGTCTACGATTACCTTGTCCCCTATTGGTCCAATTTAATTCAGTTCCCTATATTACTCTAGCATGTCCAAAGGTCAGTCAATGGTTTCCTCTAGGGTTCAGCTGGTGAATCTGGGAATTTTGAGGCAATGTTGCAACTGTCTCATGTACACGGACAACCCTCTCCTCCTCCAAACAGGTTCAAATATATGTGAGAGATGCAACCATATAGCCAAACTGGAGGCTGACCTCTCTCATCTCAAAACTGGTGTAACCAGTTAGGAGGAGAAGGTAACCTCACACAACACAACTCCAGTATCACATAGTCCCACCAAAACAGCAAACCAAACACATAAAAACACAAAAACATACTCGGAGGCTCTAAATAAAAATCTACCTAAGCAACAGAGACCTCCAAAGCAGACATCCAAGCAAACGCTACCCCAAAACAAAACACGTACAACACATAGCACACAAAGTCAGTGTGCCAAGCAGTCACAGCCCTTAATGCTGAATAACACACCTGATACTCTTGTAATAGGTGACTCTATTGTCAGACACACTGACGTCCCGCTCACCAGGCTGAATAAAGAGAACGTCACAGTAAGCTGCCTGTCGGGCGCTAGGATCCGCCACATAACGCAAGCACTCAGGTCACTCCAAAGCAAATACAAATATGACTCAGTCATTGTACATGCTGGTGTGAATGACCTGAGACGTACCTCCCTTGACTACATGAAAAGAGACATAGAGGGAGCTCTCTGATCATGTAGCCCAGGCCGGTATGACCTTGACCTTGAGCAGCATCTTACCCTCACCTAGAATGATGCCACAGTATAAAGACAAAATGATCGATTTTAACAATTGGCTAAAATTTTGGTGTCATTCAAAGGGGATCCAGTGTCTGTCAGTCTGGGATGACATGCTTGACAAGCCATGTTGCTTCACTAGGGACAGCTTGCACCTGTCACCCCTGGGCTTTCGGATATTGGCAAAGGCTCTTGCCACCCCAATAGTGCCTTTTTTAGACAAGGCTCAAAAGTCAAACCCACCTCCATAGACAGCACAAGGAACAAGAAACTAAGGGTAATGCTGCTAAACGCCAGAAGTCTTAACCTCAAGATGCATGCACTTGAAGATCTCCTCAGTATGGAGAACATCGATATCTGTGCAGTGACAGAAACCTGGTTCAAGGCTCCAGAGAGCACCCCAGCACTACCAGGTTATACCTCATATCATGCTTTTCAGCCCCAAAACCCAGACTGAACCACAAAAGGAGGGGGAGTTTCCATATTTATCAAGGATATCTACACCTCCAGGTTAGTGACATTGCACGAAGTATCGGAGACCATCCATGTGCAACTGACAGTGGGCAAGACTGCTTTTCCGTTTATAGCATCCTACAGGCCACCCTCTCAAAGTCAGGAATCTCACTCGGCTTTCCTGAAAACATTGCAGAACATGAAGATCTCTCCGAACACCATTATATTGGGTGATTTTAACTACCCAAACATAGACTGGGAGCATTACTCAAGCCCCAGCACCTTAGCCCAAAGGTTCCTGGAATTTATAAACTCAAATGCTATGGAACAACTAGTCATCACTCCCACAAGAGGGGAAAACATACTAGACCTGATCATTACCAACATGGGGACTCTATGCTCCATACCAGAAGTATATCCCTCATTGGTAAGATCAGACCATAAATTAATTTCACTGGATATCCACATCCCGACCCCACCCCCAGCCCAGAAAAACCACAGTGAAAAACCTTCTCAAAAGCGAACTTCACACTTCTCAAAACCGAAGTGGAGTCCTTCAAGGCCCCAGGGCCAGTGGAAACTACGTCCCAAACTGCAGAATCCTATATAAACGCATTCTACAGACATCTCCAGGAATGCATGGATCATGCTATCCCAAACAAATTCAAGACCCAATCATCCAAAGGCAGGCATCCAGTCTGGTGGACCCCAGCCATAAATAAACTGTACAACAGAAGGAGGAAGCTACTACATGATAGAGCAAAATCCCTAAAAGGGAAGGCATCTCTGATCAGTACTAGCAAAAAATTACGATCCCTCATAAAATCCTCCAAGGCCAGCTTCGAGAGAAAAATTGTACAGGACACTAAAGACAATCATAAGGCTTTTTTCAGTTATGTTAGGAACCTGAGATGCAACTCCCAGACTTGTTCTGAGTTGATTCTAAGCGACAAAAAATACACTGAACCCACAGACATTGCCAATATCCTGGCACAGGTTCAGTGCAAACTTCTCCACCCCCTCCCCCCCAAAAGAGCAAGTATCTATCCCGGCAGAGTGCAGCCTCCCAATCATCTCTGATGCTCAGGTGAAGGCTGCCCTCTCCAAAGCAAAAAACACTACTTCCATGGGACCAGATGGCGTCCCAGGTTGTGTCCTACATGAACTCCAAGAAGAACTAATCCCTCAACTAAAACTGCTGTACAATCTCAGCCTCACTACAGGATATGTGCCCAAAGAATGGCGTACAGCAACAATGGTCCCACTCCACAAAGGTGGCGCCTCTGCAGACCCTGGAAACTATCACCCCATAAGCCTGACTAGCCTAGTTTGCAAGGCTATGGAGAGGATCATCATGGAACTCATAAACCTACAGGGGACCTACAGACACTAGATCCTACCCAATTTGGCTTCGTCAAGGGCAGATCCTGCCTTTTGAACCTGGTCAACTTCTTTGAAACAGTCACCAAGGTCATAAATGAAGGGAAGGTAGTCCACACAGCCTATCTGGACCTCGCAAAGGCATTTGACACAATACCCCACTCGGGCATCATAGATAAGCTATCCAGCCTAAATATAAACCCCTATATCACAAGATGGGTCGCAAACTGGCTCAAAGACAGAACCCACAGAGTCAGAGTTGCTGGAGCCATGTCAGACTCGAAACCAGTCACAGGTGGCATCCCACAAGGTTCTGTCCTGGGACCTCTCTTGTTCAGTATTTACTTTTCTGAGGTACAGGCCAACGTGGGAGGGCTATGGCTCACCAAGTTCGGAGATGACTGCAAACTGGGTGCCATAATCGACTCTCCAGCTGACACAAACATCCTTCAAAAAGGTCTCGCAGAGACGGATAACTGGTGCCAGAGCCATGGTCTAAAGCTAAATGCCAAAAAGTGTATAGTCATACCCTTTGGCAAAAACAATGTGCCCACAAATCACCACATAGGTGGTAACCCATTAAGTACAGAGAAAGTAATTAGGGATCTGGGGACCCAAATTGATAGCAATCTCTCCTTTGACAACCACATTGCCAAAGTGGTTAGAAAGGCCTTCTACATAGCCAACCTCATCATGAAAGGATTCACATCTAGATCAAGAGAGGTAATCGTGCCCCTTTATTCATCCCTCATCAGGCCCATCATAGAATACAATGCCCCCTTTGGGATGTACCTTACCCGACACCTGTAGTAATTAGAAAGACCCCAAAAGTACCTCACCAGGAGGATCAAGGGACTCAAACAGATTCCATATGCTTTTCGGTTAAAAAAACTCCAGCTCTACTCAGTTGCATACCGCCTACTTCGAGGCGATCTATGCCTGACATATAAAGCTATGTCCAACCCAGAATTAATGGACATGCTCCACCTCAGTAAATCTAAATCCCTTAGAGCCACGTGCTCGAGGGACTTGAACCTCAACACAGAAATAAATAGAACATGCTGGAGGGACAGATTCATAACCCAGAGGCTCCCTTCGCTCTGGAATAGAATTCCAATTCATGTTAGGCAGAGCACCTCACTGACTCTCTTCAAGAAGAATCTTGATGAGTTGATGGGGGATCGTAGGTTTGTCCCAGGGATTACTTCCGTGTCACTATTAGACAGAGGCACAGTAAACTAAACTTTAAAAAGGGCACAGTATACTCAAATCAAGGGGTGGCATAAGCCAAACACAATCGGGCTAGGCTTATAAATGCCCCATCAACCTATGAAGACATTACTGGTATCAGTCCCTTCTCCTGACCTCTCTTCCTGCATGCTTTCTCTCTCTCTCTCCTCATTTCCCCTCCATATTTGCTCTTCTACAGTTTTTTATTCACCTGATTCACCCTCTCCCCATACTCTTGTACTCCTGTAGTTCTTTCTAGTGCATGTTTTCCTCCCTTCCCCTTCTTTTTCATTATTTACTGTTTGCTTTTGGCAATCCATCCAATTGTCCCTTTTTGTTTGCACATTAAGGCAAATACCTTCTTTCTGTATGTCATTTTTCCGTACATTGATTACATTGTATCTTGTCACAATCATTAACTAAAATGAGAAAAGTCCTCACAAAAAAGCATAACTTAGGCTGGCCAGCATATCTTCACGTCCCTCTATGACCATCCACAAAAATAACACTTGACAAGTTTTTCTCCATGTTTTTTTTTTTTACATTTGGAAACAGCTTCCAACCGCTAACATCCATTCCATAAGTTTCTCTCATCTCTAACTTTATCAATATTATAACAGTTTCACACAAATCCTGCATGCATTTTTAATATCATCTCCTTCTATTTCATTAGTTCTAAACTGCAAAGTAACATTTTTTTTAACATTTAAGTTACTACATGAAAACAAATAATTGTGCCATGGATAAATAACCTTCTTTCTGTTACACAGTTCCAGAAATTTCACCATCACTCCATCAGTTTCAAATGTTAAATTACAAAAAGTCTCTGTCCCAATCTGTATAAAGATTGAATTTCATGACCTTTAAAACTCAACAGTTACCGAATTGTCCCATACATAGTTTCTGTCTATTACAGTGTCATTTTTTTTGTTCTTATTCTCACAGTTGGTCTGCTATACTTTTTTAATAAAACAGTTTTCCTTACAGTTTGTAGCTGCTCTCCTTTTCTTGTACTGTTACTGCTGCATAACTTTTAGTTATTACATTATCTGATGTCATAAAACCAGATATCTTCTCAATATGTTGCTGCTTTCCTCTTTTACTTTATGTTATTACTGCATACGTTTTAACTGCTGCATTTTCTGCTGACACCTCACATGGTTCCTTTCCGCATTACTGTCTCACCTCATGAAACAGCAGAACAGACATCTGGATCATCCCACTTGACTGTTTTTAACTGAACATCATCTGCAAGCCTCATGATGCCAGTTTTGTTATGTGAGCCACTTCAAGAGACTGTCTTTCTTCCTTCTCCATGGAGACAGCTAAATGCTGCTCATTAGCAACATCGACCATACAGGATACTTTGTTGACATTCTGAAGTTCTCTTTCAATTCCGACTTTCCACTTCTCTTCTCCTCCATGCTGTGGCTTCCCTTAGGCATCTTCCTTGCTGCTGTAGGAGACTTTTGCTGCTATCTAGCAGCTCCAAAGAGTAGTGGTCATATTTTATACAAAATAACTCTTATTTACAAAATATTTATATATTTACAAATATTTACATATGTACAAATATATAAATATACAAATCTCTTTACACATATTCATAATTTCCTTTACAATCATGCTAAATGTTCAACCCTATTAGATCCCCACTCATTTTTCCATAACCACCATCTGATTTTCCTTGATATTGTTGTTAAAATCCCTTTAGCATTAAACATAATTTAATTTATTCTTTCATTCCATATAACACATATAACATAAAATACATTGTATCTACTCTTTTAACATATTCTTCATTTCTATTCTTATAATATCCACATTTCATCTTATCCATGTTTATTTACCCACTTCTTTTGTATCTTCAAAAAAATCTTCATTACATAGTTTCCCCATAACTTTTTTACTCTTTTGTACTTCAAAAACACATGTTCAATAGTTTCTTCTTGACAATACAAACATGTTCAATCACTTTTCTTTTTATATGGCATATTTCCTTTAATTAGCCATTTATCTATTACCAATCTCCACAAAAAATCTTGAGATCCTACTTTCTATTATGCCATTTGCTTCTTAGTTTTATAGCTTTAATTTTTTCATCTGTTAGATTTTCCCATGGTTTTACATTTTCTTATACTGTACTTTTCTATCGTTTGCTATATCATCAATTTTTATTTTTCACAAAAATATTTATTGGTAACATTTTATTTCTTCATTTATATATTATTTTTCTCTTTTACTATTTTTACCATACCCACAAAAATTAGCATACTTGTATTTATACAGTTTTACTACTAATCTCTCATCTTTTTCATTTATCCACTTTAACACTTTCTATAAATTTAATGAAGCAGTGTATACCACTGAGTTAATTAACTGTAAACCTCTTTCTTCATTTACACATAAAACTTCTCTTTTTACTGGGTTTAATCTGGAACCCCATATAAATGAAAAACATTATCTGCAATAATTCATTTTCAAATGCTGTTAGCAACATAAATAAACTTGCTCAGTATTCTATTTTTCCAGTTAGTACTGTATTTATCAAATAAGCCTTTTTTTCCTGAATGATAATTCATATGCTCTCCAGAAAAAAAAGATGTTTGCTTTATTTTTTCTATTGTTTTTCCCATTAAATTCTACTTATATATTTATTCCCGACTTTTATACCAAACACAGAAATTTCATTTGTTGCAAAATACATACCTCTGATCTTTACTACATCACCTAAGCCTTTACTTTTCTCCTTATTTAAAGCCATCCCTATCATCTCTAGACAATCATTTGTGTAAATTATTACTTATTTTATCTATATTTTGTTTTTTTGCAATTATTGTCATCTGCATATGTTAACAGAACTGGATTCCTTAACCCCTCAGGTGTTATATACCCTGTCTCCTTCATTTTGTAATTTAGTTCACATACTATCACATTCATAACTAATGAAAAGAACATACAACTCAATGGGCATCACTGTCTTATGCCACTCTTTATATATACCTCTTGTTTTAGCCAGCCATTTACAAGTATTTTTACTTTATTATTACTATATGCTGACATAAATATTTTCCAACTTTCTCACTCATATTCTTTCATTATTACTGATAAGATTTACTGTCCATGTATGTCAAATGTCTTATTAAGATCTCCTTTAAACCTGCTTTGTATTATTTTCATAAAGATCTTATAATCATTATTATTCAGGACTATTGGTCTCCAGTTTTTTAATGCTCTTCTATATTCCTTCTTTCATATGAATGTAAATAGTCCACTGTATAATTCTTTATACATGAAACCTTTGTTTAACCATTCATTCAAATTCTTTACAAACTATTTGTTTGCCAGTCCATTATTTTTTTATATATTCCATGCCCAATTCCATCTTTGCCTGCAGCCAAATATATATTTACTTATCCTAATGCTTTATCTAGCTCATTCAATTAAATCTTCTTTTCCAATTCTTTATTCTCTTTTTCTGTTAACTTTTTTTTATTGTCCATGTTTTCCTTACCTTTTTTTATTTAAATATATCTTGCACATAATGTATTATACTATTCATAATCTTTTCCTGAGTTTTCTATTTCCTCTTTCACATTTTTGATTTCTCTCATTACACTACCATTTGCTTTACTAAACTTCTTAAGTAACTCCATACTTTATCTTTTATCCAACTGGTGGTATTTGTTCTAAGAAAAGCACAGTCGGGGTCTGAACTATCTGCAAACACAAACAGCTAAAGTTAACTTTGTACCTAACACCACTCTAAGTATTCAGCTGCTGTACGACCTTTATCTTTTATCCGACTGGTGGATACATTGTTGTAAGAAAAGTGCAGTCCGGGTCTGAACTGTCTGCAAACAGAAACAGCTAAAGTTAACTTTGTACCTAACACCACTCTAAGTATTCAGCTGCTGTACGACCTTTATCTTTTATCCGACTGGTGGATACATTGTTGTAAGAAAAGTGCAGTTCGGGTCTGAACTGTCTGCAAACACAAACAGCTAAAGTTAACTTTGTGTATGTGTCGACCTGCTTTAACTAATATTCATTATCCCCTGGAGAGCACTCAGCTTTGGCTTTTAAGCAGCCCCCCCCTCCCCACTCTCACTCCTCTTCCATTTCTCTTTTATTCCCTTCTGTTAGCAAATAGTATCCATAACTGATAAATACTGTGTGTTTGTTAATTTAAACTGAGACCACAGTAGCCTACTGATACAAGGTTATCCTGTTTTTCCACCTGAGAAATGGTTAAGAAATGACTTACAGCTTCAGAACAGTCCTTGGTTAATTTTGATTGTTTCTTAACACAAACTTGTCTTTGCTTGGATCTTGGCTCATTAACAGCAATACAAAAGGACTACCTGCTCACACCCTTGTTCCCCCCTCCCCCTTCCCCTTCCCTGTTTATTACCTTACGCCAACCCCAAAGTTAATAAATATTACCTGTGCCAGGCACCATTTTTAAAACTACAACTACCCTGCTACAGGCCCCTTGAACAGCTCAGTGTCTCTCCAGTAAGTGGTTTACAACTGTATATGCTTATTTATGTTGGATTCTGTTACACATGCATCTAATATGATTTATGCTTTATTACTAGAGGTTATTATGGCATGCTAGCATTGTGTTTGTCTGCACCAAGTTGTTTTTAGTATAATAGTATGTACTATCTGCATAGCTGCACCTTGTTAACTAATATTCCTGTATATGTGTTGTGCATAGACAACTCATACTGGTGTCTATTTATTGCTATATAATTGTGGTGTTAGTGGTGGATAGAATCACATTAGAGACCCAGGACAGAGTGCTGCTCACTATATTTTTATCTGTGACTGCATACCTGTCAGCTAAGGTCCCTTCTCACCGATGTGTTTTTCCAATTGGCTCAGTATCTGCGTATACTAGTAGTTGATTCAAGACATATTTTCCTGTATGCAGTAGCTATTTACTCAGTTTGTTTAGTAATCTTTATAATATATCTTTACCATCTCAAAAGTGCTTACTCCTCTCTGTACTCTTCTTTTCTAGACCTAACACCGCTCTAAGTATTCAGCCGCTGTACCACCTTTATCTTTTATCTGACTGGTGGATACATTGTTGTAAGAAAAGTGCAGTCCGGGTCTGAACTGTCTGCAAACACAAACAGCTTACCTCGCAGGCATACACATAAGGTACCTTGTGGTCTGGATTAGCCCTGCTCCACTCAGCCTCGCTCTTCTCGGCTCTTTCCTCACCATGCCCTGCCCGCAAATCCCACCTGCCCCCAGTTGTGCTAAATTTAAAGCTCAATAAACCACACCCTCTTCCACAACCTATCATAGATAGTCCATACTTCCAAACACCACCCCTTCCTGCCACTACTCCATCTGTATTGCTAATCCACAATCCTTAGTCAAGTGCTATGTTAACTATCAAAATGAGACCAATAATGTTACTAATTTCAATAGTGCTCATTCCATACCTCCTTACCACCTATGAAAATCAGCCCTACCTTGGCTTTCACCACCCCTTATCCCAAACCAACACTACTCCTACTTTAAATAAAACAGATCAACTCATAGCTCTCTACAAACCTGACTTTTCCACTCTTAACAACCACCAACTAACCAGACTATGGTCTATCCCCCCCAAAACCAGATATTATCATAAAATAATTAGCAAAGCCCTGAAACTAATAATTACTGTACAATAAAGACTGACAAGGGATGGAGACATCCACCCAAACCCTGGACCTACCCCTCTCACAAGCTTTGGTTCCATGACCATTACCCCTTCTAACATTTGGCCAACTACAAGGACCCCTAACTCCCTCTTGACCTGTCACCTAAATATCAGGAGCATAAACAGCAAGGTCCATAATCTCCATTCACTGTTAGCAGCCTACTCACCTGATGTGCTATGTCTCACAGAAACCTGGCTAACACCAGGAACTAAAGACAATGAAGTTATCCCACCAGGGTACAACATGCTCAGACTAGGCCATAAGTCTAGGAAAGGTGGGGGGAGTGGCAGTACTCTTTAAAAATACACTAGATGTCACGTTAGTCCCATAACAACCTCCCTTGTTCAATAATGCTGAAACTCTAATTATCAGACTACAGTTTAACAAAATTAAATCTATATTTATTGCCTGCATTTATATCCCCCCAGGCAATAATACAAATACCCTAGAGGACTTCCTTCAATGGCTATCCATCATGTACCCCCATGAAACGATGGTGTTAGGAAACTTTAATATTGATTGGAACAACTGTTCCTCTGAATCTCCCACAACCTATGTAAACCTTCATGGCTATACGCAACTCATATCCTCACCCAACAGAATAAATAAACCCTACAACAAAGGTAGTATCCTGGACTAGATTCTTATCAACAATCACCCAGACCTGTACAACATTGGTACCCTCCCAGATGATATGTGACCACTTACTCACTTACATCACGTAGCATAAAGTAGATAGCCACAACCAAATTCTCTATAAATCTATTACAAATAACAAGAACTTCAACACCACTGATTTTCAGAATAAACTCAAAGCATGCAATTGGGCAATCCTAAAAGATCTTACACTGGATGATGCTGTAGCCTATTTTAATTCTAAATTCCTTAACATTCTAGATTCCCACGCTCCTGTCTGCACCCTTAGAGCCAAAGCTAAAACTGCCCCCTGGCTCTCTAAAGTAACCAAAACCAAAATCATAGCAAGAAATAAAGCAAGGAACAAATGGTGTACCTCAAAAGACCCACATGACCATATTAAATTCCGGTAGCTAAGGAATGATACTAAGAAAGCCATATTGTTAGACAAAAATCTTCTATCAACACCTTCAACAAAAACATCAGAACAAACCTCAAAAGTTTTGGGCAGGAGTAAACAAACTGCTCCACCCCAGACAATCCACCTCTCCCACCCCATCAGCTTGTAACCCAAAATCTGCAGTGGAAACTGCAAATGTCTTTAACAGTTTCTTCACTAAGACCATCCAATCACTAGCTAGCAAACTGGCTCCCAGTGGCCCCAATCTGGATTCCTCCTTGACCACTACCACACTCTCCTTTAACTTCCAGCCTGTATCTACATCAGCCATCAGATCTCTAATTAACAAACTAAAGCCCATTACCCTAGTAGCTGATCTGCTCCCACCAGAATATCTGCAGAAAGTGGCAGATGCCATTGCATACCCTATTTCTATTATTATAAACCAAACCTTGTCTGAAGCCACCATCCCCTCTATCTGGAAGGTTTCCCACGTTATTCCTCTCCATAAAGGAGGGAACTCTTTAGACCTCTCAAACTACAGACCAATAGCCATACTATCACCACTGGCCTAAATAATGGAAATATTTGTCCATAACCAATTAATGCACCATCTCACCCAGAATAAACTACTGGCCAGCTCTCAGCATGGCTTTAGGCCAAACCACAGCACCACCTCAGCCCTCCTATCCTTCTCTAACTCCATTAACCTCAACCAAAACAATAACAAACTTACCTCAGCTCTCTTCCTAGATCTCTCTATGGCCTTTGATATGGTCAACCACCAACTACTTATCCATACCCTGAAGAAACTGTCACTAAATAACTGTGCGATTAAATGGTTCCAGTCTTATCTGTCTGACAGACAAGCAGTATTATGGCAGGATATACTATCCACTCATCTACCCATAACACTAGGAATCCCCCAAGGCTCCATACTAAGACCACTTCTCTTCTCAGTCTTTATCAATGACCTATCCACAATCTCTCCCAAGGGCACCTGCATCCAATACGCGGATGACTCCACTTTAATCTGTGCAGCCTCCTTCTCAACTGAGCTGATTACTCTAACTCAGAATACTTTCAATGATGTTGAAAAATGGTTTGCAAACCATCAGTTTATTTTAAATCCCAACAAAACTAAGCTGCTAATGTGTTCTCCCACCTGTAAGTCCTCTTCACCATTCTTTACCATAAGATCCAATAATGGCACACTTGTATCCCCAGATGTTCACACCAAACTCCTAGGGGTCACAGTCAACAATACCCTAAAATATGATACCCATGTCAATCAAACCATCAAAACCAGCAACAAAAAACTGGACTCCCACTATAGGATCAAATCTTTCCTCACTCCATTTGCAAGAACTTCTGTCACTCACTCCCACTTACTGTCTACCCTTCTCTATGCCTCCTCCCTTTTCAGTAACTTGAATAAAACCATCTCTGGAAACTTGCAAGCTGTTACAACCATATTGCTAGATTTGCTACAGGTACAACCTTTAGGACCCACCACTGTATCAACTTAACTCAACTAGGTTGGCTTGAATGGACTAGTCTACTCCAATACAACCAACTTATAATAACCTACAAAGTTCTAAACCACCCCGATAAAACACCAGTAATAAACAAGATCATTAATCCCTACAACAGCCTGAGGTAACTACGCTCTGCTGACAAACTGTTGGTTCAAACAACCAAAAGCATAAATGTGGCTGGTGACTCTCTATTTGCCAACTCTGTAGACAAAACTTGTAACACTTTACCTGCTGAACTTACTCTCCAGCTCTCTCTAACCCAGTTCAAAAAAGGCTCAAACTACACTTTCAAATGCACTGGCAATGTCCCTGTTCAAAACCTGACTAACACCCACTCCCTGGTATTGGATATCTTGCCTAATTAAATCTGTCATTTGACTCTAAAATGTATATGACTTTGCTTTATGGCATATCTAGAGCTCGTTACGGGATAAAGCTCTTATCTATGTAAACCCCGTGTGAAACTCTCAGTTGCCTACCATGTTCTATATATGTTTGTAACCTTACTGAAGACTGTAAACTATGTTAATTTGTAAATGTTACTAATGTAATATAATCTACTAACTTGAAGCTTTTCTCCCTGGGCCTCTGCTGAAAATGGACATATATCCAGTTGGACCATCCCAGTAAACAAATGTAAAATAAAATAAATAAATAAATTCTCTTTGTTCTTATAAAATATATATCTTTGCTTGCATCTTGCATAACAATCATTGCATTTTTTCTTGATTTCCTTCAAATAATTATATTTCTTTGTCAAAATACCTTCTATCATTGTTCTAAATCTTTCAATGCATTGCCATATGTTCTTTTATATTTTTCTTTCTCTACTTTTGACACATCATATTGCCACTGTAAAAACATTTTTTATATATTTTTTTAAATATTATCCACCATTCAAAAACATTTTTTTGTATTTTTCTTTCTCTACTTTTGTCATATCATATTGCCACTGTAAAAACATTTTTTTTAATATTTTTCTTTAAATATTATCCACCATTTAAAAACATTTTTTTTATATTTTTCTTTAAATATCCATTGTTCAGACCAGTTTTTATAAAATGTTCTAATAGTAATATAATCTTTCCATAATTGTATTACTAATCTTTTTCCTTCTTCATTCTATGCTTTCATATTTATCCTTTTCATTCCTTTGCCTATTTTTATATATTCCTTGTTTTAATTTATATCTAGCCATATTGCAAGATGATCAGAAAATCCTGTTTCAACTACCTCCCCTTCTCCTGTAACTAAACCTTCTGATTCTATAAAATAATCTATTTCAATTCTATACATACCCCTTTTGTGAGTCCATGAATTTTTGTCCCAAAGTGTCAACTTACCACATGTTTTAACGTCTAACATTTTTCTTATTTCCTTTCTTTTTATGCTTGCCTGTTAAATCCCAAAGTTTTCTATTATAATACTCATATTTATCACCACATAGTCTAAAATCTCATGAAATACAATTTCTTTTTCTTTATAGTTAGTACAAGCATATAATGTTATAATTTGATGTACTTGTTCTTTCTATTTTAAATCTACAATCTTCTCATTTTTGCTAAAGTTACAGCTAATATCTTTACTGTTTTTGTACAGAATACAGATATTCTGGGACATCTCTCATTTTCCAAATTCCAAATGATATTTTCTCCCAATACTATTTCTGTTTGTGATCTTTCTTCATCTGTTAAAAATCTTGTATCTTCTAATATAATTGCACCTGCATCACATGTATTACATCACTGCAGCATTCCTTGTCTTCTTATGATATTTGTAATACTATTCTCACATTTACAGAAAGCACATTAAAATTTTTTATTTTCCATTTTCCTTAGATTCATGGTTTCAGAAGTTCAAAGCTAATTAATAGGCTAGTTTTCTTACTAGGCCATTATAAACCTAACTAATTCATTTTCCAGAAATGAGATTTGAACACCTTAGCCCTTATAGTAAGCCCCACTCTTTAGCTGTATATATTCTTTTTCATCCATTTCCTTTCTTTTTTATTTTGTATCCCTTTACATTTTCTTTTCCTGTCTTTTACCATTTTGCCAATATAATTCCTTGTTTCTTTTACTACCTCCCAGTTTGTGTCTTTTTCATCACTTATTTCAAAACCTTACACTATATCCTCTTTATTATTCCGCTTCATCAAACATTTCTTCTATTTCTACTACTTCTAAAATTTCTTCTCTTTGTTAATTTTCTTCTCTTTCTTTTTTCTTTTCCCTTACTGTTATTTTCATTTTTTGCAATCCATCTATAAATGTCCAGTTTTGTTACATTTATAACATTTCAATTCACATTTTTTGAAACACAAACTGAAAAACTTTGGAATGGTGCAGTAGTTTGGAACATGAAGAAATATGAGATGTAGTCATATTAGAACTAGGACGAATTACGGTAATGGATGGAAAAGTCTGTGTATATAATTATAGCTTTATATGCATATGTAACAAAAGAGGGAGAGAGGATGTTTAAAAATATTCTTGAATATGTTTGTGTAAATATGAACATTATGGTGGTGGGTGATTCTAATTGTAATTTAAGAAAAAAATAAGAGCAAATGTGATGTTAAACTGGTTAAAGAAATTATGGGAATAGAAAGTTAAGTTATGAGAGAATAACCACTGGACCTATAAAAAGAATGAAATAAGGACAGAAATTGATTATTTTTTTAATATCTGATAGTTTAAAAGTTATAACAAAAGAAATTAAGTATGCTGGATTTTTGGATCAAGTGGGTGTATGGGTTAAAGTACAGCAAAACAAAGAATATATTATAATAGGAAAAGGAATAAACAGACTTAATGAAAAGGAATTAGATTTAGAAGAGAAAAAACTCATGGAATTATGGAAAAATCATATGAATATGAGAGAGTTTTGTGAGAAATGGACTCTGGTGGCTTAATTTTAAAGAGAGATATAAAAAGGGTTATTAGAATGTATAAAGAAGAAAAGAAAAAGAGAGATATAAGATGTTGGGCAGGATTCACGAAGCCTCCGTGTAAGAGTTACAAGGCTTACACGGAGGCTGCAGTTAAACGGTGTGACGTCAGCATTCCATGCATATGCATGAGGGCATGCTGAATCACACCTAAGGCTAACACGGTCTGTATAAGACAGTAGGGGGCGTGTCCGTAGGGCGAGCCCTGCAAACGGACATGCCCCCAGAAGAGTAAAAGTCCCGAAAGTAAACCCCCATGACAGAGTCCGTGTAAATGTGAATAAACACAACACAACACATGCCCCCACAGACTATGAACATAAAATGTATAAATGAACATCTTATATATTTTTTTATAAGTTGTAAAGATGTTTTCCGTGAGTGCTCGTTTGCATGCGTGCGCTTAGCCACAGTTAGCAGTCAGTGGAAAAGCATATAAGAACTAAATATGCAAAGTAAGCCATGAAGCAATAGTGTAGCGATAGAGACGTCGGCTGAAGAGGAGGCAGTCATGGTTCGAGCCCCCACAACATCAATTTTTATTTTTAGTGAAATAAGCACAAAACAAGTCCCTGATATATATGTACATATATAAAATTATATTTTATGTAAAATGTAATGAAATGGGCCATGTATTTTGAAGAAATGTGAGATAAAAAAAAAAATGTCAGATGTGCCTATAGCTGAGCTACAGTCTAACAAGTTGAGGATATCTGCTTGTAGGTGAGCAGTGTTTTAACAGGTGTAAAATGAGTGTCCGTAGGTGGGCAGTGTTTTAACAGGAGTAAAATGAGTCTCCGTAGGTGAGCAGTGTTTTAACAGGTGTAAAATGAGTGCCCGTAGGTGAGCAGTGTTTTAACAGGTGTAAAATGAGTGCCCGTAGGTGAACAGTGGTTTAATAGGTGTAAAATGAGTGCCCGGGGTTGAGCAGCATTTTAACACACTGAAACTGTGTGCCCGTAGCTGAGCTGAGCGTAATATGTGTGCTGACAGCCAAATGATGTGTAAACCAGCGTGATCCGTTTGCGCGGAGCTGTGCACCGCGCCAACAAGCTAACCGACGGGCAACATTGAAAAAGCTGTATCAAAACTGCCTTTACACAGGCACACCTCCCTGCTTGTGTAGACAGTCATAAAATATAAAAAGCAATGGCCAGGTCCGAACCCAGGATACCATGCACCATAGTCAAAGTACTGAACCACTAAGCCATGACAGTTGCACTTAGAAATGCAGTAATAGCATATATATAGGAATGAATAGAAAGAGGAGCATGACAAAGCAGGTTTTGTGAAGCTGATACAATTCCAAAATGGCCAATCACAGATAAGTGCGGGAAAAACGGCATATATAAGCCCCATAGGCAGCAATACACAGCATAACCGATTGTGGAACCGACTTGCAGCCAGGATGTCAGTTGTAGGAGAGGGTAGTTGCTTCTGAGCACAGAGGTGGGGCATTGAGGAGTCCAAATATATGGTTTGGCTCCTCGTCCATGATTATGAGGCCCAACACATGCAGGGCCAGGTCCTGTGGGGAGCATATAGAGCTGAGGTGTGGGACCGGTTGGCACATGATCTCACCAGTGCCACAGGAATACCAAGGACTGGTGAACAGGTCCGTCACCACCATGTGGACCTGAAGAGATGGAAGCAGGACCAACTGAACTGTTGGATCCAGGAGGCCCGGCAAATGCCCAACGCTCCACTACTGAGTAAGTTACATGTAATTATTTATGTAAGAAATTAACCTAGCTGATATTATGGAGATGTGTATTCCAATATTACTTAATTTATATTACAGCTGCAGGTGTCCGTTCCATAAACCGTCGAGCCTATGCCGATAGGCTGGTGCGGTTGCGCCACCAGGCAGGTCAGTAATTCTCTCCCTGTAACTGTAAAAAAATATATAAGTATGACAGTTAGCAAAAGAGTGCAGTGTAGTCACTTATTAATAAAATGTGCAAGTAACAGTGTAAGCGAGTTTGCAAGTATTGCTTGATTACAAAAGTGTGATGCAGCCTGTAATCCAAATATAAAAATGAAACAAGTCTGAAATAAAGATGTCCCACCTGTAATATAATAGTACATAACCTGCAGCAGGCTGAAAAGTACAGCTGCAGAAGCTGAGTAAAACACATGTGTGAGATATATCCCTGTTGAAATTCTGAAACATGACATAAGTGAGACTGTTGGAAAGGATTGTTATAACTAAAAGTAAAACATCTCAATAAAGCCTAGAATTAAGTACCATCCTGAATTGTAAAAATAAAACAAGTGATATAGTGTGAGAAAGAGGTATGACTCCACCAATAAAGTAGTAATAACTCCTGAATAAAGTATACTGCAGTAAATACAGAATGAAATTAATGTGACAGGCAGAACCAAACAGCAACATGTGTTGAAAAAAGTACTGAAGCTGGAATGTGTGTCCCAAAATCTGGATATGTTGCTCTCAGTTTGCAATATGCAGATAGTATGGTTGTCTGAAATACCAAACATCCACAGTTGTCTATAGCCATATAAAGCAAATGTAGCAGGATGATGTAGCTGAAAAGAGCCAGATATGAATGTGTATGAATAAATATGAAATGTATATTGATGTAGCAGTAACATTCCTATCACCAACCTGAATTAGTTATCGCATAGGAAACTGTAGTCAGACCTGTACTGTGTATATATCTGCAGCTAGTAGAAATGTACAGCATATGTATAGGTATTTGAAGTTGTTAATGAAATATTTCTTCACCCTACCCTATAACCACAAATAATCAATTCCACATGAAATGGGTATGTGCATTCACAATTAACACCCCTGAACATTTGTCCTGTTGGTTCATACATATTTGCATGTACGTTGATGCATGTGCTCTGTTCATACATCCAAACCTGATGGCCTGTGTCCATCAATCAACCCTGCATGTTGTTGGATTGTGTATTGCTGTTCAAATTATGCATGTGTTATGCTTGCTGTTCAATGGCTTGAATTTATGGGTGTTTGGTTAATGGGAATACTAATGCATGCTGTTACAACTAATTGTGAATGGTATTGTACGTTACTAACCCAAACTGTCATAACATAATGCAAAACTTAGGACAACAGGGAAGGCGGGATCCACAGGACCCGCCTCTCCCACCTCAGCTGGTGAGTGCACCTGGCAGTAGTGCCCAGGCCGGACCCTCCTCCGGTGGCCCTGTGCCACCTGCGGGTGGAAGTGCTGCCAGGGATGGGGCTCGTCCCCCCTCTGCATGTGTGGCCGGAGGAGAACATCCAATCACCCTCCGTAGTGTCCGGACTGTGGTGCATAGGGAGATCCGGCACGCTGTGCTTGGGCCCCTACGCCAGCTTGAGGCATGGGTGGCACAACTCATGGGCGTGCCTGCTGCCTGGCCTACACAGCCCCCAGCACAGCCCCATCCTGGGCAGTGAAGGCACAGTGGCAACTCCCCATGGGTGGGGATCTCAGTTCCACTGTTGCCATCTGTGGGCTCATGGGCTCGAGATATCCAAACATCCATCCCCGTCAATTGTGTAACCCCCCCACATGTGTCATACACCACCCCTGTATGCGTCTTGTTTGTCTTGTCTGTTAACCTCCCCTACCTACCTCGCCAGCTATACTGACTTCCTCTGCCTGACATACCACTCTCACCTGAAAAAAAAAAAGGGCACTCTGTACCCACAAAAAAATTATGCCCCATACATAGCTGCCCATTTTGCACACATGTCTGCTGGACATGTAAACTGTCAATTACAATTGGCTGTACAACAAATATTGTTGTTGTCCTCACACCTCTCTCAGGGGTGGAAGGTTTCAAATTTCACACCAAATTACAAACATATGAACAACTATTGCTGACGAAGAAATGGGCAGCTATGGGCCTTTCCTACATCCCTCCTGCAAAACCCAAGCTTGTTTTGCTACTGTCCTACCCTCTTTGTGTGCCTTTTTTCACCACTGTCCTATCTCCCCATTTTCTTTTCTTTAAAAGAAAATAGCACAGGTGTGCGTGAGAGTAAGCACTTTTAAGCAGTAGTAATCGGGAGTGCGCTTCTGTGCACTTAGGTAAGCGTGTGTGTGCGAAGCTAAGCGACAGTGCGCATGCGTGACCTCCACGCAAACCAGCGCTAACCCGCTTACAACTGCTTAAAAGTGCCTTAGTCACTCTGAATGACAAGGCCTGTAGTTTTCTCAGCAGCAAAATAAAAAACCTCCCTCAGTCTTGAGCCCAGGACCTTGGAAACACTAGTCTGCATGACTTACCACTAAGCCATGACTGCTATACAAGAGCATTGTGTTAAAAGAAATATATCATAAAATAGTAGGAATTAATGTAAAGGGAATATAGCAAGTCTAGTACACAAAGCATGTCATGTATATTTACTGTCAAATCTAATGGATTTGTAAAATAGTACTGTGTGATGAGAAACAGTCATGCTAGTTGGTAGCTACTAGGTAATAATGTCACAGTAGCATCTGGCAAGCCACACACATACTCAGAGCAGGATAAACACTGCCATAGTTGAATAGTTAAGAGATCAGACATAGCTACTGTGACTGAGTTACAGGGATGTCCCTGATGTGAAAACAAATGTCAACTGTGCCCCACTGACACCCTGTCAAATGTACTAACAGTAGGCAGAAAGGTGTAACTACACATGCAATGGTAACTATGAATGACTGAATGTATGCACCACCTGCATGGCACAAATGGTGTACTAATACATATGCTTGAAATAACACACAGTCACAACTGCAGAGTATCAGAATATGTCATTGGAGTAACCCACTGCTATGTACCATTCCATGAGGCTGATAAAAGATGCACCGGAGAGTATCTGAGGCCTGCTCAGCAGCATGATCAAATACCCCTGTAAGTGTCAAGGCCCACACCATGGCCAGACCACACTGCATGCAGTAACACCCTACCACAACAAACACATAGGGAATTGCTGGCCAAACAGATTTAGCAAGCATTACAAGCTGTGAATGCAAATGGAAAATAGGAAAGCCATAGCAACACATTACAGGAAAGACACCTAGCAGGCATACAACAAGTGAATGTAAAGGCCAAATATTGAAGCCATAGCAACAGATTGCAAGAGCCACTACTATATACCAGTTACATCACAATCCCCACAGGAAAGCACACACACCCATATACACAGTATTACTAGTCGTAGGTGTTAGTTTACATACACACGGAGAACAGGTCACTGGAGGAAGGAATACTCAGCTTACAGAACAACATGCATTGCAGTGTCTACAACACAGCCTGAAATATGAGAGACATACCAACCCTTACACTCACAGAACAGTGTCCACAGCAAATCAGCATGGTCCCCACCCTGATAATCTGAAAGGGCTACGCCTACCTAACAGATCTTTTTATAGCACAGTCCTGTAATCACAGTGAGAACTGCAATCACTACACAACAAGCTGCATGCAATTAGTAAATGCTGGCTAACAACTGGTGCAGAGGCCATCACATGGACATGTGCAGATACCTATAATAGAATCCTGTACTCCCAGTCCACACATGCAATACTGTCATTGCACCCGCTGGAGGTAGAGAGAGAGGGGGAGAGAGAGAGAGAGAGAGAGAGAGAGAGAGAGAGAGAAAAAAAGAAAAAAAAAAGAAAGACAGAAAGAAAGAAAGAGAAAGAAAAAAAAACCTGAAACAACAAAGCAAAGAGGCTAACAGCAGGCCAAGCAACTGCAAGCCTACACAAACAGCTGCAACAAACACAGGTAATGTAAAGTACTACTATAATACTCTACATACTGTGATCCCTCCAGATGTGTTATTGGTCTGTATCTATATATATGAAGATGTGCATAGGGCCGGGGACATACTGAAACTGTCACTGAAGACTCCACATACATATGTATGTGACGGTAGCTATGTGCACATAGCAATGTAGGTTGTAGTACAATGTACAAGTAGGTTGTTCAGTAATGGATGTTCAGCAGTACGTTACTGTGTGTATACATATGTGGAACTAAAAAGGAGTATATATACATATATGTATATATATATATATATATATATATATATATATATATATATATATATATATATAAAACATGTGTATACGTATGTATATCGAGATATGTATGTATATATATATATATATATATAATATGCATATGTGTATACATAGATAGAGAGGGATGTAGAAATACATAGACATATATAGTTTCACAATGTCATAGTTTAGTACTAGGCTATCTGCAGACAGTGTATAGAATAGATTTAGAAACTTGCGCCTCTGTATAGTAGTGACACAGTGAAGACCCCCCTACATAATAGCATTAGTTTACTGTGCCTCTGTCTAGTAGTGACACAGGGAAGACCCCTGCTGTAAACCTATGATCTCCCATCCACTTGTCAAGAATGCACATGAAGAGTGTCAGTGAGGGTCTCTGCCTAACATGAACTGGGATCATGTTCCACAGTATGGGAAGCCTCTTAGTGATGGATCTGTCCCTACAGTATGTCCTATTCATATGTGTGCTGAGGTTTAAATCCGTAGCTGTCGTGCATCTGATGGATTTGGATTGTATGAGGTGGAACATGTCCATCACTACCAGATTGGACATGGCCTACTACATCAGGCACAGATCACCCCTACGTAGGCAGTATGCTATGGAATAGAGCATGAGTTACGTAAGTCTGGCAGCATATGACAGTTGTTGCAGACCCTTGATCCTCCTGGTGATGTACTCATGGGGTCCCCCTAGCTGTTGCAAGTGCCAGGTGAGGTACATACCAAATGGGGCATAGTACACAGTCATGGGCCTGATATGGGAGGAGTATAGGGTACAATGACCCCTTTGATGTGGATGTGAATCCCTTCATGATAAGGTGGGCAAGGTAGGAAGTCCATCCAACCACTTTGGCAACGTGGGTGTCAAATGAGAGGTCAGCATTGAACAGTGTCACCAGGTCTCTGATTACTTTGTCTGTACTCAGTGGGTTATTGTCTATGTGATAATATGTAGGTACCTTGTCCATCCAAAAGGGTATGAGTATACATTACGTGGCATGCAATGTAAGGCCATGACTCCAGCACCAGTTGTTGGTGTCCGTGAGGCCTGTCAGTAGGATGTATGTGTCAGCAGGTGTATCGCCTATGGCGCTTAGTATGCAGTCATCTTTGAATATTGTCAGCCACTACCCTCCCATGTCGTCTTCCACATCTGAGAATGATATGCCGAACATGAGCAGTCCCAGGACAGAGCCCTGTGGGACACCACATGTGACTGGCTCTGAGTCTGACATGGCACCAGTGAGGTTGACTGTAGGGTTTCTATCCGTTAGCCGGTTTGCAACCCATCATCTGACATATGGATTTACATTTCAGCTGTTGATCATGTCTATGATGGCAGAGTGTGGTATTGTGTCGAATGCCGTAGGCAAGTCCAGGTAGGCTGTATAGACCGCTGTGCCCTCAGCAATGGCTCTAGTGACTGATTTGAAAAGGTCAACCAGGTTCATAAGGCAGGATCTGCCCTCTACAAAGCCAAACTGGGTGGGATCAAGTGTCTAAGTCCCCAATGTCTCTGTGTATGGGTACCATAATGATCCTTTCCATAGTGTTGCAGACCAGGCTGGTTAAGCTTATGGGGTGGTAGTTACCAGGGTCTGTAGAGGTGCCTCCTGTGTTGAGTGGGACTACTGTTGCTGTATGCCAGTGTCCAGGTACATATGCTGTAGTAAGGCTATGGCTGAATAGCATGTAATGTGCATGTGTAGCTCCTCTTGCAGTTCA
This sequence comes from Protopterus annectens, assembly GCF_019279795.1. NCBI lineage: Eukaryota > Metazoa > Chordata > Ceratodontiformes > Protopteridae > Protopterus > Protopterus annectens. The sequence continues at coordinate 1,449,742,834 of NC_056726.1, forward strand.
CGTAGCATGCAACCTGCAATACTGTTGGGTCCCATTGATGCTGTGTTTACAGCTCCACTGAGGGTGGTTTCCAGCTGGACATCTGAGATGACTGGGAGGTTACAGTCAGCTGGGATAAGTAATTCCACATGTGTGGGTGAGGGAGGGGAGAAACCTGCACTGAACCTGTCTGCCAGACTGTTGGCATTATCTGTGTGTTCAGTGTAGCGTATGTCACTGTGAACTAACTGCGAACACAACTGAGGGTTCCCACCCAGGTGTGTAACATAGCAGAGGAAGGCCTTGTGGTTATCTGTAGTGACCATAGCGATGTCCCTCTCATTGTTGGCCTTGCATGTTTGTACGACAAAACGTATCTTTCTACTACTGCTGATCAGAGATGCCGTAGCTCTATGGAAGTATGCTCTGCCATGCAGTAGCTACCTTCTGTTGTTATACAATTTGTTCAATGCTGGGGTCCACCAGACAGGATGCCTGCCCTTGGTGGAGAGGGTCATGGTTTCATTTGTGATTGCATGATCCATGCATTCTTGGAGATGTCTGTAGAAAGCATATGTGAAGGTGTCTGCATTGTGGGGAGTGGGTTACACTGGCCCAGTGGGCATTAAGGATACCAACTCAGTTATAAGAAGTGTAAAGTCGGCATGTGAGAGTTTTCCCACTGTAGTCTTTTATGTTGTGGGGGAGGTGGGATATGAATATCCAGGGGGATTAGTCTGTGGTCAGATGTGACTAGTGAGGGGTATACTTCCAGATTGTAGCACATTGTCCCCATGTTTGTGATGATCAGGTCTAGTATATTATCTCCTGTTGTGGGAGAGGTGACTAGCTGTTCCATTGCATTTGACATAGTGAATTCCGGGAACCTTTGGGTTAGGGTGTTTGGGGTAGAATAATGCACCCAGTGTATGTTAGGGTAGTCGCAATATCCCAATATGATGGTGTTTGGTGGGGCATTCATATCCTCCAATGTCTACAGGAAGGCTGACTGTGGTCCCTGCGATTGGGTGGGTGGTCTGTAACATGCTACCAGTTGTATAGCAGGTTTGCCTATGGTTATCTGCACCTGGATGTTCTGTGATGCTTCATGTGTTGCCACTAACCTGGAGGTGTGTGTGTCCTCCATGAATATGGACACACCCCCCTCCCTTTTTGTTTTGTCCCGAGTCCTGGGGCCAAAACGCATGATATGGGGTATAGCCTGGTACCGCTGGTCTGCTCTCAGGAGCCTTGAACCAGGTTCTCACTTACTGCACAGACATCGAGATTGGTAGAATATGTACGTACAGATATATCTAATACACACATACATATATAGATACCTCTAGAGACTTATACATATACAGATAGATCTGACTGACAACAGATATGTCTGTATATGACTATCTCTCACTCTCTGTCCCACCCCCTCACACTCACACTCACCCTGTGTCTCTCTCTCACTCTCTCCCCACATCTATATGCATATATCTACATCTATATATACATATTATATATGCATATATACAAACAGATATATATCCATATACAGATAAAAATATATCAATATATATATATATATATATATATATATATATATATATATATATATATATATATATATATATATATATATATATATATATACATATATAGACTGTGTGAGGCACATGTGTGCAGATGTCTTGCAACAGGTGCCTGTTGTCACAGGCATGGAGTGAACACCAGTGTGAATACTGGAGTACCATACCCCATTTAAAAACACGGACACCAGTAACCACCACATATGTACATGCCTACCCACCACTGCATGTGTCGGGGGGAACAGGGTCAACAAGTGTACAATAGGCTCCACATCGATATACACAGTGGCACACTAGTCCTGTAATACCTGTACATGGAATGTGTCAGCGGACATGGTGTGTCAGCTTTGGACATGTAGGTCACTGTACCCCTCCACACCTCACAATGTTCCACACGGTATGTACCTCCCATGACAGCTACAGATATGGAGAAGGACACAGACATATGCAAGTAACTGTGTCAATGCACTCAAACACCACAGAGTACACACAGACTACCTACATAGAGATTACCACTGCTGGATATACATAGTTTGGTCACACCCATAACAGTTGTCTAACAACCATGGTAACACATCCGACATCCACAGCACAAATTACCTATGTCTGTTGTCCTTGTTACTGCAGTATAGAGCACATGGTGGAGGTACAGGACCCTACCCACAGATATGACATACCCTGTAGTAGACCACACAGAAATAAGAAGCAAGGCTCCCCATGAGTACATGTCAGACGTACCCCTGCTGAATGTTATGCAGATAGGTAATATGCCATATGAGTCACCCTGTTTAACTGTTTGTAAGGAGCAGGTACGATCATAACACATGTGTCACAAGGGGCAGGGTAGCATAACAGTATACTGCTGTAGGCACAGGGCCAAAAGCACACTACCTACCTAGGACACAATGCACACCCATGAACACATTGCAAACGGAATATGTGAGGTGGAATGAGTGTGCTACTGACTGGGTGCATGTTGTGTACTGGTGTGATTGCTCACCATGACTGTCTGTCTGTCATGGTAGTGTGTGTCCTTGGTCTGAGGCCAGAGACAGGTGTGTGAGGTATTGTGATCAACACATACTACATTGCCATATGTTGTGCTGTGTTACCCTGTATGTCACTGTGGTGTAGGTAGGGTTATGGCAAGTAAGAGTAGTGTGCATTACCAGTGAAATATGTAACGTGCATTGTGTGCAGTGCATGGGCTGATAATGTTCCCCATACAGTACCTTGATACAAACCCCCAGTGTGAGGTTGTGTATTGTACCTGAAACAGTGTGTTGACTGCTGCAGTATGCTAGTCTGTTGTATGGAGTGTGCCAGGTACTGTTGCACAGTTGTCGGATGAGCACTGATATCTGGTCATGTACATGTGCATCCCCCAATAGACAGACAGATGTTTTATATGGTGCCTAAGTTATATCACTGCAGTCAAGTATTATGTGTATTATGTGTGCTATAGTTTGCTGACAGATATTGCTAACATATTTTCCTTCTCCTTTTCAGGGCCATGGTTCAACAGCAGAACCCTGAATACTCCGCTGCAGAGGAGGAGGAGATACACCAGAGCCTGGTGCAGGATTTCGCTGTACTCTTTTCCCGCACCAGTCAGAACCAGCAGGAGAGGGCTGCACTGTGGCAAGACCTGGTCCGTCGGGTAAATGACATAGGCACACATAACCGGACATATGAGCAGGTACGCCATCACTGCAGTGATTTAATTAGAAATGTCCATCAGCGTGCATCGGATATCCACAGGCAGCAGCTTGCCACAGGTGGTGGGGTGGCTAGACACCCCCCCTCAGCAGACTGGAGGGACTACTCCTGAGTGTTGTGGCTCCAGCACAGCAGCAACAACAACAGCATACATGTGTAATGATGGAGGCTGGAGCCACACAGCAGCAGGACACAGAACGTGCAGGTAACATGCCATGTGTATAGTTGACCATTCTGTACACTGTTAGGTTATGCATGTGTGAGGTGTGTCCTCGTTTTGTAGATGTAATCTTGGTAATTACTGTGCATTAGTGATATCCTCAATATCTGCAGTACACCTGTGGAAGCTAACTGTTGCACTACCGAACTGTATCATGCCCACAGTATCAATGGCACAGTTGTGCCCACTGATGATAAATGTCTCTTTTCTGCAGGTCCCTCTGATGTAACAGCAAGGCAACCTATCCATACTGGTGAGTGTGTAATACCATTACCTTCAATACTCTGTATACTAATAGTAATAATAGGCTGAAGCAGTAGTGCTATGTGTTTGATTGCAGGTGTGTTTGTGTCTGTGGGTTGATATCTTATATACTGAGGTGTGTGCATGTGTGCATGTGTGCATGTGCCTATATGTGCATGTGCCCATGTGTGCATGTGTGCATGTGCCCATGTGTGCATGTGCCCATGTGTGCATGTGTCCATGTGTGCATGTGTGCATGTGTGCATCAGTGTTGGCATTGTGTACACATTGTAAACTGTGTTTCCTGTCTTAGTCCCACAGGTTCTGGTGCTGCTCTGGTGTCATGCAGCAGGGAACTTGAATCAGCTGCTGTGGATAGTGATAATGATGACACCTGTCTAATGGGCCAGGCAGGTGTGCCAGGGTCTGTCATTGGTCAGCCAATTGACACTACACAGCTGTCGACCCCATCAATGCGCACAGTCATCCTGCCAATACATCCTTTGTCACCAATGTCACTAGATGATGGACAGGATACAGTGGGCATTGACCAGGGTAATGTGATACCGGTGGAACATGCATCCCCACACTGCAGCCATGGCTAGGGTCCTGACACGGTACCACACAGGCATACATCCATGGGTTCTCATGGAAGCATTCGTGGGTGTACTGCCCCTGTCAGATGTGCCCACAGAGGTCTTTCAACCCCAGCTATGTTTCGGGCTGTAATGCAGGCACAGTCACGTATGGAACGGTACACCAGACAGGGTCTGAGGGAGCTGAGAGCATGTCGCACAGCCATGAGTGACAGTATGCGTGATGTTGCGGCTGCCATCCACAACTTCACCGAGGTCATTGACAGACTTTGGGGGGACACATTAGTTCTGTTCCACAACTATATGTCCATGAGCCAGGGCAATGGTGGACGGTTGAGGCGTCGATGTGGCCGTATGCCAGCAACAGCAGCAGCTGGCAGCCGTCGCGGATGACAACAGGGCCGCGGCTGCTCACATAGTGCCAGCAGCAGCCCCAGCAATGCTGGGTCTGTGCTGTCATTGGACCGCCCCAGGAGACCACGTGGACATGGCACTGGACAGTCCCAACAGGGACCTGTCTCCAGTCAACAAACACCTGCTTCTGATGACAGTACCCAGTCTGGCTTAATACCTGATACGGTCTGTAGCACCCCTGCCAGGCACAGGTACCGTGTCCGTGGCCACAGACAGTGATCTGTATGACCTGGCAGGTACAGTCTGCGGCTGTCCACAAACACCTGTATATGACAGCCAGGAAACACAGAAACACACAAGTACATTATTGGGCTGTCAGAATAGCATCCTGCCTGAGCAGCTGACACCTGCAAAGCAGACACACAAGCAAACGTTAAGCCAGAGCAGCGTACATGCAACACATAGCTCACAAAGCCTGTGTGCCAAACAGTCACAGCCCGTACGGCTAGACAACACACCTGCCACAGTTGTATGAGGTACCTCTATCATCACGTACACTGAGGTCCTGCTCCCAGGCTGAACAAGGTGATGGTCACGCTGAGCTGCCCATCGGGCACTATGATCCACCACATAACACAAGCATACCGGTCACTCCAAGGCATGTAGAAGTATGACTCAGTCATTGTCTGTGCCAGTGTGTTTGACCTCTGACGCACCTCCCTGGACTACATGTTAGGGGACATAGAGGGGCTCTCTGAGCTTGTGGCACAGGCTGGTATGACCCTGGCCTTGAGTATCATCTCACCCTCACCATGAATGCTACCACAATATGTAGACAGGATCATCAGTTTCTGCAATTAACATATGTTTCAGTGACATTCAAAGGGGATCCAATGCGTGACAGTGTGGGATTACATGCTGGACATGCCACATTGCTTTGCTTGGGACAGCTTGCATCTGTAACCCATGGGCCATTGTATATTGGCAGAGGCTGTTGCTACACACATAGTGCCTTTGTATGCAAGGCTGACGTTACATAGCCACCTATACAGGTATCACACGGGATGGGGCACTAATAGCAATGCTACTCAACAGCAGCAGTGTTATCCTCAAGATGCATGCAGTGGAAACTGTCCTTAGCATGGGGTACAGCAATATCCATGCAGTAACAGACTCCAGGTACAAGGCTCCCAGGTGCACACCATCAGTGCCAGGTCATTCCAGATACCATGCTTGTTATCCCCTACACATGCACCAAACCAAAACAGGGGGGATGTATCCAAAGGCACCTCAGATACACACACCCCCAGGTTGGTGGCACTGCACAAAGCATCAGAGCCTCTCCATGTGCAACACACAGTGGGTTAGACTGCCTTCAGGTTCATAGCCTGGCACACACCACACTCCCATACCCAGGACACCCACTTGGCCTTCCTGACAACACTAGGAATATGACGGTCTCTACACACACCATTATATGGTTGTACTGCGACTACCCTAACATACAGTGTGAGCATTATTCTAGCTGCAAGACCCTATCTGAAGGGTTCCTATCATTCATTCCCTGCATTGCTATGGAACAACCTGTTACCACTCCCACAAGTGGTGACAACATGCTGCACCTGTTCATCACCAACATGTGGACTATATGCTCCAGACCAATCATGTATCCCTCACTGGTGGGATGACACCATCTACAACCCACACTGTATAGTCACATACCACATGCAGCCCCTGCACAGAACACCACAGTCATACAGTTGTCTGATGCATATTCCATGTATTCACACGAGGCAGGCTTCGGACATGGGAACTCTTGCAGTTCACAGGTACATATGTGTAGGTGGCACACACATACATCATGTGTGCATTGACATTACTAATATAATGTATGTCGTGCAATATTGGAAACAACACTCCACACACATGGACAAACTGTGTGACAAAAATACACATGGCATTTGTAGGATTCAAACCCCTACCTAACTATGTTATGACACTTGTGAGAGATGCATTAGCAGAGTGTGATATTTGCATTTCTGGGGGGATTGCCTTCTCCTGCTGTACTTATAGGCTGCTGACATCATCAGTGTTTAGACAGTGGAATATGCAGCATGTGTTGTGTAGTACTAGTTGCCAAAAGGGGCATTTCTCATACACATGGAATTGCACACACTACTCCCTACACACATTCACTGGGCACTTGCAGGATTCAAATCTCTACCTAACTATGTTATGGCACTTGTGAGAGGCACATTAGCAGAGCACGCTACTTGCATTACTGGGGGGATTGCTTTTTCCTGCTGTACTTATAGGGTGCTGACATCATCAGTGTTTAGACAGTGGAATATGCAGCATGTGTTGTGTAGTAATAGTTGCCAAAAGGGACATTTCTCATACACATAGAATTGCACACACTACTCCCCCACACACATAGTGAGCACTTGCAGGATTCAACCCCCTACCTAACTATGTTATGACACTTGTTAGAGATGCAGTAGCGGAGCGCACTATTCACATTACTGGGTACAATTTCTGCTCCTGACATATGTAGAGTGTGCTGACATCATTATGGCTGAAGAGGTATGTACATCTGTGACTATCCATCAGTACAGGGGAGAGCATATCTATGCATTAACTTTGCACAGGCACAGTGGCCTACTGTACTGTGGTTGCAAATGCCAAATACACTGTGGATAGCCTTCTGTATTCCCTAGGTACAACAGCCAGGTATTGCACTCTATGGCCATATGTTTACTTGTCAGATGCAAGTATCTGTTGCTCATATACTGTTTGTGGGTCTTTATTGCCATAGCCTTCCCTATCTCTATAAACAATGTGTGTACTGTGGGAGATGTTTGCATATGAGTGGGATCCAGTACTTTACTTATGTCTCTGTTGTAACTTCACTGTGTGCACTGGGCAGATGTCTGTATTGTGGGAGGTTCCTGTGTTAACACATAGAAATGCCAGATATGTGTGTGCAACTGCTGAACTGTGACATGGCCTAAGTGTGTGAGCATGCCCAGTTTGCAGTTTGTATGGCTTATTGACTGCCACATCTCATTTAGCTAAGTGTGCGAGCATACCCAGTGTGACCTTTCCTTATGTTGGGATTTGTGGACCACCACATTTGTGTTTGTGTGTGGATGCCATCTATATATCACATGTACAGTTGAGTGTTGGACATCAGGTTGTGTTCTTACTGCCCAACTGCTTTGTGTCTGTACCTAACAGGCATTATGCTGTGCCTGCAGGGTCGCCATGGGATAGTTTGCATACAGTTGTCATCATCCTTTCCTGCTTACCAAACAGTTGTATTGTCGTATAGTGTACTGGTGCAGTACTTTCACTGTGGTGGACAGTATAATCGGTTTCAGTCCTATCATTGCTTGTAATATTTATAGTGAGCACACCAGATTGGTCGAGGGCCAGTTGTGCAGATATGACCATGTTGGATTTTGTTCAGATATGGACAGCATAGTACATGATTGTCCGACATTGTTAATGTATTCCACAACTTGTGTGGACAGTGACAAACAATGTCCATGTGCCCTAGTCCATTTGTAATGCTAGTCAGAGAGTGTTTGTCCTTCAACACACATTTACTGGTGTTTGCCATGACATATGTCACAGTTAGTGTGCTGTGCCTCTGTCTACCCGTGACATACAGGTGATTTCCAGGGTACACCTACCATCTCCCATCCAGTCATCATGATTCCTCTGGATGACAGTCACTGAGGGACTCCCTGGATATCCTGTAGTGGGAGTTTAGTCATGAGTGGAGTGAGCTTCTGGGTTATGGACCAATCGGTACAGCATGTCCTGTTTATGTCTGTACTGGGGTTCAGGCCTGTCAGCTGCATAGGTCACCAGCATTCAGTGTTTACATGGTGCCAAATGTCCATTGATACCAGGTTGGCCATGGCTCTATACATCAGGCACAGTTCACCTCCAGCCAGGCAGTATGGCACTGTGTGGAGCTGCAGTTTCTTTACTCAGGCAACACATGGCATCTGTTACACCTCTGCAATCCTCCTGGTGAGGTATTTGTGTGGTCTTTCCAGTTGCTGCAGGTGTCTGCTATGGTACATCCCTGAAGGGCCATTGTACACAATTGTGGGGCTGCTGATGGATGACTAGAGAGGCACATTGCCCTACCCTAACCAAGCTGTGCTTACCTTCATGATTAGGTGGGTATATGGTATGTTTCTGTAACCACTACAGACACATGGTTGTCACATTCAGGATATCTATCACCTTGTGTCCCCAGGTCTGTTATTTCTCCTGATGTACTTACTGGGTTTATACCTATGTGGTAATTTCTTGCCATGTACTTTGTTTCCACAGGGGTTGACTATACACTATTCTGCATTTAGCTTGTTGTCATGGCTGTGGCACCACTTGTGTGTTTCTATGTGTGCCTTTTGTAGGTTGCTTGTGTCAGCTGGAGGGTCCGATATGGTGGCCAGTTTGTAGTCCTCTGCAAACCTGTTCAGACAGAGACCGTCCATGTTGGCCTGTACCTATGTGACATATCTAGCATGCAAGAGAGGTCCCAGGACCATGCCTTGTGGAATGCCAGTTGTACCTGGTTTGCAGTCTGCCATAGCTGCAGCATGTCTGCCAGGTCAGTCCTGTCCTTGAGCTGGTTTGCAACCCATCTACTTGCATAGGGGTTTATAGTTAGGCTGGTGAGCTTATCTGTACTGCCAACTAGGGTATTGTATGGAAGGGTTTAGCAAGGTCCAGATAGGCTGTGTGATCAACATTCCCCACATCAGTGGGCTTGGTGCATGTTTCACATGAGTCAGACATGTGCACGGGGCAGGATCTGCCCTATGACAGCCACACTGGGTAGGGTTCAATGTCTGTAGGTACCCAATCTCGTTATTCATGGGATCCATGATCATCCTCTCCATTACTTTGCCAACCTATATAGTCGGGATTGAGGGGTGATAGTTTGCAGTATCCATTCAGGCACCCCATTTGTGGTGTGGGACCACTGTTGCTGTACACTGCTCTTTGGGTACATATCCTGTGGTATGACTGATAGTGCACAGTAATGATATTTGCTGTTCCATTCTTCTTACAGTACTTGTTGGACACAACCCAGGACACCATCTGGTACCATTGATGTTGTGTGCTGTGCTTTGTGGATGATGGCTGTTACCTCAGCATCTGCAATGTCGGGGGGCCAGCACTCTCCTGGGATAGATAGTTGGCAGTTAGGTGCTGGTGGGAAGGTTGGAAGGAATCTGTCTGGTAGGCTGTTGGCAATGTGTGTGGTTTTGGTGTATTGTTTGTGATATTAGAGTACTGCAGAACATATCTGTGGATTATCACCATGGTTCCTACCATCAGATAGGACAGCTGTGTGATAATCCTTTGTGTCCTGCACAATTTGTATCATCGTAGGTTCAAAGGTTCATACTAGGCTATCTGCCCTGGCCTTGTTTGAGCACGGACAGACTGTGTGTGGGTCTCAGCACCCATTGCAATGTGCATATTATGCCCACGTAGGGTTTACTTTCCTAGATCTGACACAGGGATGGCCCCCCAGTGTACACCTACTATCTCCCATGCACTTCACCAGATTTCTATTGTTGAGTATGTGTGTGGAGCTCGGCCTATCATGGACTGGGATTCTGTTCCGGAGTGTCCTGAGCCTCTGGGTTATGGATCTGTCCCTCCAGCACATCCTATTAATCTATGTGTAGAGGTTCAGATATCTCACTATGGTGTGTCTGCTGCATTTGGGGTTTCTGCAGTGGAGCATGTCCATTCATTCTGGATTGGACATGGCCTTGTACATCAGGCATACATCACCTCTGACTGTGCAGTATGCTTCTGAATTGGGCTGTGGTTTCTTCAGCCAAGCTGCAAGATGTCTAATGTTTGGACCCTTTATCTTGTTGGTGGGGTACATTTGGGGTCTTTCTGACTGCTGAATGTGTAAGGTAAGGTACATCCGAACTGGGGCATAGTTGTCACGTATGGGCCTGATAAGGGAAGGGTATGGGGGCACAGTGACCTCTGTAGCTCTACATGTGCATCCTTTCATATTAAGGTTGGCAACATAGCAGGTCTTCCTGGCCACCTTGGCAATGTGAGTGTCACATGACAGGTTACCATCCAGTTGTGTCCCTAGGTCCATGATTACTTCTTCCACACATAATGGATTGCCACCTATGTCATACTTTGAGTGTGCCTTGTTTGGTATTTGTTGAGACATTCATACTCTGAAGTGTCTTCAGGAAGGCTGGCTGGGGTACCTGTGTTTGTGTGTGGGGTCTGTAGCAGGCTTCACACAGGTACACAGTTTGAGACAGTGTTACTTGCCCGTGAATAGTCCATGCTGCTTCTTGCTGTGGTACCAACCTGGGGGTGTGGTTATTCTTGATAATTACTGGTAGCCACACTCCTAGTGTCTTGTGTTCCATGTTTTGGAGCTGTAGAGCATGGTATGAGGCATAACCTGGTAGTATTAGGGTGCTCTTCTGGGCCTTGCCCAGGTTTCTGTTAAAGAACACATATTACCATTCTTCATGCTGTGGTGGGTTTGGTCTGCATGCACTTTGCAGGTTAGACTTCTGGCGTTGGGTAGCATTACGTCCAGGTTATTATCCCTTGTGCTACCTATGGTGGTGGGTTTGTGTTTCCATACTTACCTATTCCAGGCACAGTGGGGGTGACAACAGCCTTTGCCAGTATCTACACAGCCAGGTGTGCTGGGTGCATGCCATCCCTAGCAGGTGGGGCATCATGTCTTGCTCGGCATGTCAGCCCAGGCTGTCAGCCATGTGTTCCCCCTTGCTAACAGCAATACCTCAGCCAATTATTGTACTTGATCTTGTTGTCTTCATTGTGTGGCATCATGCTTGGTGAGGGTGAGAAGTTAGGTTGGGTCTTCATGTTTGCATATGCTAGATGGTGTTACATTGCTTAACACATGGCAATCATGCCTCAGGTGGTGCTGCAGGGCTGCCTCTGTCAGATGCACATACTACACTCCCTGTACATGTTTGAGAGCAGGTTATGTCATGTTAGGCATCCCTGTTACTATATGAGTGAGTCAGAGAAGGGTATCATTCCCAGGGTTCCTTCTGAGCCAGTGTATATGCTATGCGTTGCCTCTTTGCCAAGGCCGGGGAATACTGGGCTTGCCTCCTTATGCCTACTGGGGCAGGCTCAGGTTGTTCCTTCTCTGAGTCACGCTCTGCCTGTGATGGCCTTGGCAATGGTGGGGGGCTGTTTGTCCCAGCCCTATGCTGGTCCTGCTGCAGCTGTTTTCGCAGGATCATATTATGTAGCATAGCACATACCATGACAATTTGTGTACATGTAGTTGGTGAGTACTGCAAGGCTCCATCAGATGTGTCCAGGCACCAGAACCATGACTTGAGCAGCCCAAACACACGCTCTATTACATTACGTGTTTGTGCGTGTGCCTCATTATGGCATTCCTGTTCAGGTGTGTGTGCGTTTCTGACGGATGTCATCAGCCACAGCTCCAGTGCATAACCTGCATTCCCCACTAGGTGACCATGTAGGATGTCCCCATTGGCAAATGTCTGGTACTGCTGCGTCAAATGCCAGATATGGGAATCATGGTAGCTCCCAGGACAGCCAGCACACACATTAATTATTATGCCCTGGGCATCACACACGACCTGGCACTTGATGGAGGGGAAGCCCTTGTGGTTAATGTAGGCCCTACCCCGCTCACCGGCTGGTGCTTTGATGTGTATGTGCGTGCAGTCTATTGCACTCACTACCTTAGGGTATTCTGCTATTTGCTGGAAGAGATGCATATTGCTGGCCAATACCTCACTGGCATTGGGGAAATATACATGATCACCGACATGTGCTGACATGGCATCCAGGAACTGGTGCAGTACCCTGGAGGCTGATGCCTGTGATATCCCCATCATATCACCAGTTGGTCTCTGGAAGGTACCTGTTGCTAGTATTCTTAGGCCAACACATACCTTGGTTTCCACTGGGATGGGTTCCCCTCTGTTGGTTCTGTGTGTGAGGCATGGCCTGCACAGCTCAACAATTTGCTGCAGGAGGTCTCTGTCCACTCTATAGCGCTCCACTATCTCCAGCTCATGTAACCCCTGGTAGGTGACCCTGGGCCTGTACACTCTTCTCCATCTCCTCACTGTGGATTGTCTGGCAGCATTTCCATTGTCACCACCCTCAGCAAGTCTCCTGTGTCTCCTTATGACAGCTATGGCAGCCCCTAGCATGTTTGGTCTGAGTGCAGCTTTTTCAGTTTTCACTTTTACTAGCCTCCTCCTGTCTTGCAGTGTCTCTTGAGAGAAACATACTGCAATGCTGTTTGCAGTGTTTTACGTGCTGGGCTGGGCTTGTATTCTGCCTGTGTAATTGCCTGCTTCTAAATGTTTTCACTTGCTACCTCTACAAGTATTCCCTGCTAGTTTCCTACTATTTCTTCTGCTTCCTTTTCCTCTCTGTTTCCTCAGGGGGGAGCAGCACGCATACCAGCGAAAACACGCTCACAGTGGCTACCACGTGCGCACACATGCTTACACGGACCAGAATCTGCTTATTCAGATTAAAACGTGCACACACCAGCGCAAACAGGTCTACAGATCTTTAAACAGACTCCTACATGCTTACTTTGTCTTACACGCGTGCACTCTGTCCTACTCGCGCTTCCCAGCGTGCACACGCACGCATGCACGTACAGCAAGAAACTTTGGTGTTGGCCACTGTGTACACCTTCCATTTCTTGACTTTCCATGCTTATCTGTTGACACTCCTCTTTTTCTGTTGTGTGATTTGCATGGTTCACATACCACTTTGCTCCAATTAGTTTGATTTCTTCCTGACATTCCCCCCTGTGATGTCACCTATCTCCTACTTTGTTACTCTCCCTTATTTAACTCTTACACTACACGGAATGTGCTCATTTGCTATGTGACAGTGTGATTCACTATCCTACCACTCATTTACATAGGATTGCCTACTAATGCTTAGTTACATGTCTTACACTCAGCTTCCCCCCTTAGCAACCACTAGACAGTGGCAATGTTGTTTTTGGTCGCTAGTTCCTGCATTGCAAATCCATGCATTACATAAAACCCACATTTGTGGGTTTCAAACCTTTATTTTTATGTTTTATATAGTGCAGCCTGTTTGCGCGGGGCTGCGCTGCGTATAAACATCGCCGATCCCCGAAAAAAAAAAATTATTTGGAGCTGTCATGGCTCCATTGTGTTATTTGCAGTAACGTACTCAGTTGTCAACTGAGTACATTTCTACAACTAACACGACTCTTACACGGGCTGGTTTCAGCTTCGTGGATCGCTAATCTACCTCATTTGCATGCCTTTCGGCTGCAAGTGGGGTGATTAGCATATCTACGCCCTGCCAGTGTAAGAGTCGTTTTAGCTGTCTCTTACATGGGATTTCGGGCTGTTCCTGGATCGCGATGGCTGCATGGAGTCTTACACGACTCTTAGACTCTGTGCAAGCCATCGTGAATCCTGCCCGTTAAGTCAGGAAGCATTTAGAGACTTAGTAGAGAAGAAAAATTCCTTTTATGAAAAAGAAAGAGAAATATATAAAATGAATCAAATTAAAATGTACAACTTGTTATATAAAGAAACATATTGTTTATAAGGAAAGAAACAAGAGGTAGTACCATATCTGAGTAAAATGATAAAATAAGGAAAAATAATAAGGAAATTAAAAAATAAGGAAGGTAAGCAAATAAGACAACAAGAAGGAATATATGAAATAAAGAATATGTATTAGAATTATTTGTTAAAAGAGAAGAAAACATAGAATAAACTTATAAAGGTGAAACATTTAATAATGAAGACTGAGTATTTAGAACAAAAAATAACTATGAAAGAATCAAATGACATTCTCAAATATACTAACATAAATTCTGCAACAGGATTGGATGGAATTGAATATGGTATGTATAAAGAAATGAAACAGTGGAAAAATATGTTTTATAGAAGTTATGAATGAATGGTTAAAACCTGGAATTATCAAAAAAGAGATATGTACATGAGTTATAAAATTTATATTTAAAAAAGGAAATAAAGAGGAGATAAAAACTGGAGACCTATAACACTGAATAACATGGATTATATCATTTTTATGAGAATAATAACAAAAAGGTTACAGACAATGGATAAAATATATGACTAAAATGTATTATGAAGAAAAAGAAAAGGAATTCAATAGTCATTATGGATAATAAAAGAAATAGCTGATTATATCATAAACAAAAATGTAGAAGCAAAGGTTATGATAGGGGATATAAGTAAAGCCTATGATAATATTCAGAATAAATCATTATGGAAAATTTTGCAGTCATATAATGTAAGCCAAAATATTACAAGTAATAAAATATGTTTATAAAATGAACTATGTGAAACTAAATGTAAATGGCTGCACTGGTTAAGAAATAAAAATAAAATGGGAATAAAGCAGGGCTGCCCAGCTAGTACTATAATTTTCTCCTTAGTTATGAATGTAATAATGAAGGAAATTAATAAAATGTCAAGTAGTGGTAGATACAAAATGATGAGGGTAGTACAATTTCCAATACTGTATAATCATGTAGATGATATTGTATTAATTGTGAAAAATAAAGTATGGATAGAAAATACAAATTAAGTATAATTTAAAAAAAAATGGTTTAAGTATAAATAAAAAGAAAAGTAAAGGATTTTATTGTTGAAGGTATGATATGAGGTATTGAGTTCAATGACAAATATTTAGATATATTGGGAATAATATTTGGAAGAAATGAATACAGACAACAACATGAGGATAATGTACTCAAACAAGTAAAGGATATGACTAATTTTTGGAAATCATATATATTTTCATACAGAAAAAACACACTTGTTGAACACCATGGTAAGTGGAAAAATACTTATATTTCTAACATCTATATGATTCCTATTAAGTATGAAAAGGAACTAAATGATTATATTTTCTTTTATATGGGGCTCTAGACTGAATCCAGTCAAGAAAGGGATTTTATATATGAAAAAGGAGCAAAGACACTTGGTATTAATAAACCCAATGGTACATGCAGCATCTTTAATTTTGTGTAAGATATTAAAAGGAATTATGAAGGAAAATAAAAACACGATAGCAATGATACTATATTATAAACACAAAGAACAGTGGGAAGGAATAGAAGTTAAAAGAAAGAAGTAAAAGCACTGTGAATGAAGAAATGAAAGAGTATCAAAACAGAATTGTGTTATGGAAAAATAAAAAAAGAATATATGTAACAAAAATAGAAAGCAATGGTACTTAAATATTATGAAAGGATTTTATTGCATTGATCCATGGGAATATTTAGAAATAGATAAGAAAAAGCAATAATTATGAGATACAATAACTATAAAAAGATTAAAGACTGCAATGATTTTTATGGAGATTATCTATTAGAAAATTGTTAGTTAAACAAATATGCCATACAAAATAAACAAGAAAATAGGTGAAACAGGATTTTCTAATCATCTTACAATATGGTGAGAGATACAAGAAAATAAGGTATATATAAAAGAGGCAAAGGAATAAAAATGGTAAATGAGAAAGCTTGGAATGAATAAGGAAAGAGATTAATAATACAGTTATGGAACAATAATATTACTTTGAGAACATTTTATAAATATTGGTCTGAATGGTGGATGATATTTAAGGAAAATATAAAAAAAATGTTTTACAGTGGCAATACAATGTGAAAAAGTAGATAAAATATAAATAATATATAATGATGCATTGTAAGATTGAGAACATAAAGATAAAATGTATTTTGACAAAGAAAAAGAATTATATGAAAGAACTTAAGAAAAAATACAAGAACGGCAAAGTAAGCAATGATATGTCTGCAAAGAAAAAGAGAATGCAGAGATGGATTGTGTGGATCCAGAGATGGATAATGTGCATGGAGATGCATGCACATTACTAAAGGAAGAGGGTAGTGTAATGACAGAAATAAAAATGTAAAAGTAGAAATAGAAAAAGCTCAGGAAAAGCGTAAGAATAATGTAGTACAATATGTTCAAGAAATGTTTAAAGAAAAAAGAAGTTAGTGAAAAAACATGAAAAGTAAATAAGTTAACAGAAAAATAAAATAATGAGTTGGAAAATGAAATTTCTTTAAATAAGCTAGATAAAGTATTAGGGCAAGTAAATATTGATTTGGCTGAAGGCCCAGGTGAAATAGGGTATAACATTTATAAACATTTAAGGGATTGGCAAAAAATATATATTTTTTTAAGATTTTAAAAGAATGGTTAAATGAAGGATTTACATATAAAGAATCATGTAGTGGAATTCTTAATTCATATGGAAAAAGGAAAATAAAATAGAAATACTTGTAAATGATTGGTTAATCCAAGAGGTACATATGAAGAGTTGTATAAAACAGGGATGTACAATGAGTTGTATACTCTTTACATTGATTATGAATGTGATAGTATTTGAAATAAATTACGAAATGGAAGAGGCGGGGTATATAATATCTGAAGGGTTAAGAATTCCAGTTCTGTTAACATATGCAGATGACAATATAATACAATGTGAGAAAAAAAAATGTGGATAAAAGAAGTAATAATTTGCATAAATTGAGTGTCTAGAGATTATAAGGATGGCTTTAAATAAAGAGAAAGGTGAAGAGTTAGGTGATGTAGTAAAGCTCGGGGGTACATATTTCAATGAAGTTTCTGTGTTAGATATAAAATTTGGTAATAAAGATAAAAGTAGAATTCAATGGGAAAAAACAATAGAAGAAATAAAGCAAACATGTCTTTTATGGAAAACATATAAATTATCATTCAGAAAAAAAATACTTTTTTTTAATAAATTCAGTACTGATGGGAAAATGGCATAGTTAGCAAGTGTGTTTATTCTGCCAACAATATTTGAAAATTAATTATTGCAGATAATGTTTTCATTAATGAAGGTCTAAATTACACCCAGTAAAAAGAGGAATTTTGTTTGTTAATAAACAAGGAGGCTTAGGATTAATTAACCCATTGGTATACACCGCTTCATTAAATTTGTACAGTGTTAAAGTGGATAAATGAAAAAACATGAGAGATTAGTAGTAAAACTATAAAAATATAAGTATGATAATGTTGGTGTATGGTAAAAAGAGTAAAAGAGAAAAAGTTTGCATAAATGAAGAAATAAAATGTTATCAAGAAAAAATATTTTTGTGGAAAATAAAAACTGATGATATAGAAAAAGATAGAAAAGTATGTTATGAGAATGTAATGATAAAACACTACTATGTGACACAATGGGAAAATCTAACAGATGAAAAAAATTAAAGCTATAAAATGAGATTTCTAAAGACAAGTTAAATCAGAGATTGGTTAGCAATATTTATCGAAAGCCCATTTTTCTAATAGTTTTCTGCATTATGACAGCTGTCACCCAGAGCACCAGAAGAGGGGGGATAATAAAGGGTCAACTGGTTCGACTTACCAGGATGGTGACAGATGATGAGACCTTTAAAACAGAAGCAGGTAAACTTATTGATATGTTAATTACTAGGGGTTATCCCCCCTAACATAATATAGGGCATATACACTGAAGTTGAACATAAAAGAGCTATTGGTCAATATGTCCCCTTACTATCTAGTAATAATGATGAGAGGGTGGGATTTTCATATCCTGGTGTCAACAACTGTGATGAATTTACCCATGCCTTTGTTACCACCTATACCATTGATTGTTCCTATATATGCAACATTCTGAAAAAGAATTGGAATATTTTTTCTTGTTTTGATGGTTACTTGGTTACTGTTGAAACTACTCCTAGGATTGTATTTAGGAGAGGGAGATCTCTTAAGAATTTACTGGAATCCAACAAGGATGACCACATATTTTCCACTAATAGGAAGTTTGGGACACATAAATGTGGATTTTGTAGACAATGTCCTTTTATTAAGGTACAGGATGTAATTATTGTGAACAAAATGCAAATTCACAGCAAGTTTTTTGTAACTGTAACTTTGTAAGAATTATCTATTTGGCTGAATGTTCTCAGTGTCCCTGTTTTTATGTTGGAAAACTCAAAGAAAATTTAGGGAAAGAATATATGAACATGTCTTGGATATTAAGAAAGGGAATCTTAAAAATGCCCTGGCCAAGCATGTGTTAGACCACCCTGAACACTGTTTTGGTTTTCCTGGTTTGGATATAGTTAGAAAAAATACAAGAGGGGGCCCATGGAATTACCTCATTGAACTAAGGGAACTTAAGTGGCAGATTAGGCTAAATGCTGATAACTACCCTGGATTAAATGAGAACGTGTCTATTTCCAGTGTTTTGAAATTTCAGTCTTATGCTGTATAGCATATATGTTTTTTATTGTGTGATTATTTGAATAGTTTTTTTTTTTAACTTTGCATTGTATGTATTGCATACATTATTATGCTTTGTCAAGCTTTGGTTAGTTAACTTGGTCATGTGTTTGTGTGTGGGAGGGATATTTAAACAGTGTGATTCTACTTGTTAAGTGTTTCTGAAGAAGTCTGTGATACATTCTGATGAACGTGCTTAAGCAATAATCTTTTGAGTCTCCTAGCTGCTTCTGTGGTTATCTGTATCCAGCTTGTCACTTATACAATGTTAATATTCCCAGAAGATATGGGTGACATGAAGGGGGGTGTGTCTTATTATTTATAGGATTTTTATGCTCCCAGGCTACATGTTTTCACAGCACGCTGCATAACTTAGTGTGTCTGTCCGAGCAGACTACCCACATGACAGTGATGATGTAGGCAGCAATCAATTAAACTGGATATCTAATATAAAATTTATGACTTTTGTCTAAGCTCTGCTGCAAACCACTGCTCATAGTGCCACATCACACACTAAAGTGGGGCCTTTATATTAAGTCAATTATATCCTAGGGAGGTGAACTGCATCAAAATTAGCCAATCTCACATGGTGGACCTACAGTAGAACTGTATAAAGTATGCATGCACCCTACATTCTGGTTTTCCCTCAATACTCTGGACCATTGGAGTAGAGACTTGGGAATTTTAACTGGGATAATGCTAGACACTGCTGCACATCTGCTAAATATGTATGTGCTAGATGCTGAAGTCAATGCTGGTGGTGTTGCTGACAATTGGCCTAGGCTGAGAAGGAGAAGAGTGTTCAGGACCAGGTAACTTTCCAGTAGCTACATGAGCTAGAGATTGTAGAGCACTACAGGGTGGACAGTAACATATTACAAGAACTCAATGAGCTCTGCCACCGTCAACTTAGAGCCAGAGCTAACAGAGCAGAACCCATCCCAATGGAAGCAAAGGTATGCGTAGCCCTTAGGATACTAGATACAGGTACTTTTCAAAGACCAAATGAGGACATGATAGGGATTTCACAACATCCAGGATACTCCACCAATCCTTGGATGCTGTGCTTCCATATGCTTGTGAGCACATATCTTTTCCCCTTACCCCTGAGGTGAGGGCCAGCAATATGATGTATACTACCCTGAAGTACTGAGTGCCATACATTGCACACATGTACACATCAAGGCACCACTTGGTGAGCAGGGCACAAGCTATGTTAACTCCAAGTGGTACCACTCCATCTACTGCCAGATCTTGTGCAATGCCCAGGGGATTATCCTGAATGTGTGTGCTGGCAACCTTGGCAGGTATCACAACTCCTGTATCTGGCACACATCACAGCTATACCAGATGTTTGCTAGGGGGGACATGCTACAGGTCAATTTACTGGGGGATGCTAGCTATGCCCTTGAACAGTGGATGATGACACCTATCAGAAATGCAGATACACCCATGGAAGAATGCCATAATGAGACACATGCACAAACTAGGAAAATCATAGAGTGTGTGGGCTTCTGAAGACACAGTTCTGATGTCTTGATATATCTGGTGAAGCCCTGCAGAACACTCCAGCCAGATGTGCACAGATATTCACAGTATGTGTTGTGCTACAGAATCTGATTCTGTTGAAACAGCTGCAACAGGATCAGCAAAGGGAAGTGATACACAGCCCCCACCAGTGCCTAGGTCACTGCAGTCACAGTCACAGGAAGACTCAGAGGAGGAATCCCCAGCTGATGTCCCTGTAGGCAGATGTAGAAATGTTCAGTTATGCCCTGGCTTTGACTAAGAGATAATGCATAGCGCATTCACTGATGACCTAAAGATGTAGAAACTAACACCTTACTCCTACTCACATACAGATTTTAAAATTGATGCCAGGTAAAGCACACATCCTGTACCTATCCATATATTGGCTGTGTACTGCTTGCATCAGACAGAATCAGCCCTGAACTACAGTTGTGTCGACTGCTGCATTTGAAGGGTAAGGCCATAACCTACACATTAGTCCAGTGGATTATTATACGTCAATGTATGTAAGGACCAGGTACATTATAGAAATGACATTCACCTGGGACTACAGATAGGTATTCCAATAGCATGTCTCCACTTCTATTCACTAGGCCTCATGCATGGAATATTCATGCAGTCTTACTGCAACAGATTACTGGTACACCATTGAAAGGAGATGTTGTACAGGAGGTAAAATGATAGTCAGACTATCATGTATCCCAGCAGAACATGTGATGTTGTTCTTCCACTCCCAACACAGCAGTATTCCCTTGTATCTACTGTAACAGTAACTTATCAATAGTATATGAGCATTTCACTCAGTTTCAAGACAGTAATAAGTAACTTCATCATACATTGTATGTCTTAGGTAAAGGAGGAATAACCAATGTACATATTATTGCAGGTGATTGTGTGATGAATGACCCTCTGTCTGTCAAGCAGCTTCTGTGGCTTAAAGGACTGAGGCAATCACCTTGTGTGATGGCATTCGTGATTCTAATGTAGAAGTGTCCATTTTTTTCTGGGATGTGAGGTATTACTAATTTGTGTTCTACAGACTGTGTGTACTGTACTATTTAAACTTCTGTCACATAATAATTATCGAAGACAACTTTAGAAAATCTTTGACAGTGTGACTGAAGTACAGCAGTGCAGAAACAGGGACAGATGTGATATTATGCAATACACAAAATTCCGGACTGAAGTACAGGTAGGTGTGGGCTTGAGTCAGTTGATAACTAGGCAAAGCTCCCATTGGGCATGCATATACACTTAGTTAAGCTGAGAGCAAATCTGTTGCTCTTCGCACAATGGCTGTTAAAATATGTATATGTCTATGTGTGTGTGTGTGTGTGTGTGTGTGTGTGTGTGTGTGTGTGTGTGTGTGTGTGTGTGTGTGTGTGTGTGTATGTATATATATATATATATATATATATATATATATATATATCTGTGTGTGTGTGTGTGTCTCTGTTATATACAAAGATATATATCTATATATATGTATGTGTATGTCTGTATTGCTTGACATACCTAGATTGTGGTGAGTTAAGCTGCACTATGACACATATATCATGTTGGGCAAAGTACCAAATGTAAGGGCTCAGCAGTAGATAATGTACTTGCTTACAATCCCCTGTGCCTGCTGGATATCACTACATATACCCCAACAACTGAATAAATTGTGTAATGTATAATGTTGTGTACTCATGCATTGAGAGAGCAAATTGTTTTTGGCCACAGGTTTGCCCTTTCAATGCAAACAGACACATATGTCCAAAATAGTTACTGTTGCCACATAGCTAACCTACAAAACAGTTGTCTGACTGCTAGGCTACTAGATGCAGATGACAGTAAGAAGCAATGTCACTCAGCAGGCCACACACCCTGTTCAACACAGGCCTTGTTTATGTCCTATCCAAGTAGGTCATCTGCAGGCATTTATAAAGCAGACTTGAACCATGGAGGATGTGTTAAGTACTGTGATCTGTAATGTGTAAGACTAGATAGATAAGGTTTCCAATCTCATTCCAGCCTACATTGTGTGTTTGTGTGTATGTGAACCTCCCTACAAAACAAGTGTGAATCCTCCACTGACTTCCAAACTGCAATAGATATGCACTTGTTGGCCCTTGCAGTTCATGCAGGCCTCCAAACTCCTGTCTTCTACAAGTTCTGCCGATGTCATCTACCATAAAACTACCTACAGCCATATGAATATCAGACTTTAGCCATGGTGTGTGCATTATGTACTGTGATCTGTAGTATGTAAGACTAGATAGGTAGAGGTTCTAACCTCATTGCAGCCCACATGGTGTGTGTGTGTGTGTGTGTGTGTGTGTGTGTGTGTGTGTGTGTGTGTGTGTGTGTGTGTGTGTGTGTGTGTGTGTGTGTGTGTGTGTGTGTGTGTGTGTGTGTGTGTGTGTGTGTGTGTGTGTGTGTGTGTGTGCGCTCGCACTTTTGGGGCCTTGCAGTTGATGCAGGCCTCCAAACTCTTGTCTTCCACAAGGCCTGTTGATGTCATCTACCATGGGACTACTAACAGCCATTTGAATGTCAGACTTAAGCTGTGGTGTGTGTGTGTGTGTGTGTGTGTGTGTGTGTGTGTGTGTGTGTGTGTGTGTGTGTGTGTGTGTGTGTGTGTGTGTGTGCATGTGTTAAGTGTTGTGATCTGTAGCAACTCCAAAACCAAACTAAAAAACACAGCTTTCTAGCTCAACTCTTCTCCCGATGGGTTAAACACTCTGTGGTCAGCCACTGCCCAGCATACTCACTCAGCAAAATACTTTGTGAAAGTGTTATAAGTCTGCTTAAGTTACCTGCCTGAAACAGCTCCAAAAACAAATTAAAAAAACACAGCTTTCAAGCTCAACTGCAGGTGTTCCTTCTACTGTAATTTATCCACACTTTGAATGTGTGTTTAAGACTATCTGCTTTTTAAACAGTGAGCTGCTCCTTATCATTTAAGTATTGCTATAGGGCAGGTGAGCATACACGCAGGTTAGTTTTTCTGGCTGTAGTAACTTACTTTGGCCACCAGGAGGCAGCACAATGCCAGCAGTCTACCATATTCCTTGTTGTTTTCACTAACAATAGTACCAATAGCTTTTAGTTTAATGTTATTTTAACTCTCAATAGTTCCAGTATATGTAGGTCTAATGTTGCTGGCCACATTCTAGAGTGTTATTTAACCCATAGTATGTCTTTTGTACCCTTTGTCTCCTGTTTGTAAATTTATATCTGCAACATTTCCATCTCTGGCTTTCTCTCTTCTTACCTTTTCAGCTCTGATTTTCACAGTTGCTTCCTTTCTGATTGTTATTTTCAGTGCTGTTTCACACTGTTGATCTGGCCCCTTCAGTACTGGTTCCAACCAGCTAGGCCACTGTGACATCCATCTCTTCTCTCTCCAACCCCTCACCCAGTTTCTTTCACTTTTTTTCTTTCCAACCCCTGCCTCAGACTTTTTAATTTTCCCTTCCTTCTTGTGGTGCCATCTTTACCTCTCTGAACCACTCTAATCCTTTCCCTATATGACTGCAAGAACGTCTCTTACCCACCTTGCATACTTTCCTTTGAACTTACCTTACACTCCGCTGATTGTTTTTTTGTTGTTCTTCTTCTTTGACCTTGATTATTCCTTCCCTTGACTCTGTCCTTTCTGTTCGCCCTGCGGGCTCACTCCTCTCTCCTACCCCACCATCAAATCTCACCTGCCCCCAGTACCTCTGCACTAATACTTAGCTAGCCACTCCCAACACTTCCTCCACTATTCAATCCTAACTACCCAATCATACCCCCAAAATCCCCTCCCACAGTTCAGCCATTAAAGTATGCCTACCCTTCAGAGTTTACTGCCAAACACTACCTATCCTGATAAACTACCAATTAACCTAAACCATAATCTCTTAATCAAATACACTAACTTCCCAACTTAACTCACTCCTTACTACCATCCTAAAACCAACATCATGACCCTCAAGCCTCTATCCCTACTTACTCAAATAATACTTCTAATTACCTTAACTTACCTAAACTATATCATCCAACCTACTAATGCAAACCACTCCTCCCATTTCACACCACTACCCCATCCTCTACAAACTACACATTTACTGCTACCCTTATATCTCCCAGTCTCTACCCCCTCAACACTAGCATGCTCTTCCCCTTTAGACTCCTTCCTAACTATAAAAACACTGTTCCCAACTACACTAGATGAATGTCCACAAAACTCTTTACCTGTATACTACAACCCAAACAAACCAAATACTTCATCCATCATCATATCTCTATCCTTCTCTCCAGGGACATCCACCTAAATTCAGGCCCCTCTACCACACGGAATCCAGCCCCCCAACCCCACCCCCCAAGCAACAGGCAAATCATTCCATTTCTCAGCTCTAAATACTCAGAGCCTATGTAACAAAATTCCAAACCTTCATGCCTGGCTTCTACATAACCAGCCCAATATCCTCTCCATCTCAGAAACCTGGCTTAAGCCTCACAAAAGATTCTGAACTAACTCCTCCGAACTACCACATATTAAGGAATGACAGAACACAAAAAATGGGGGTGTAGCATTCCTTTACTCAGCGTCCCTCTTAGTCACCACTACACCAAACCCTTTCCCAAATTTGGCAAGGCAGAAATGATACTAGCCCTACTACACCTAAACAAGCATTAACTCATATTTGTTCTCTCCCTCTATATTTCCCCTGGAGACAATATCTCATCCTTGAAGATATTCTCTCCTGGGTCTCCGCCAACATTACTCATGAAATCATAATCCTGGGGGACATGAAGATAAACTGGGCCACAATCCAATCTCCCACTAACTCACTCAATATTAACTTGTATAAATTTACACAACTAATCAATTCCACTACCAGGGCTACCAAAAACTCCATTACTGGAAGTAGAATAGACTGGATTCTAGTATCCCATCCTCACTATATATGTGATAGTGGTATTCTCCCAGACCCACTAGCTGACCACTTCCACACTTTTGCACACTGTCTACCCTCTTCCATACAACTAAGTCACACCTATATTTCCACTTGCTGCCTAAAAACTTTCAATTCTGAAACCTTCTCAAATGCACAAAAAAGCACAAACTGGAACCCATTAAAGATTCTTACTCTAGATAATGCTCTCTCCTACTTTAACTTTACTTTCACAGACCTGCTCAACTCCTTTGCCCCACTTAAAACAAAATATACAAAAAGTAACCCTGTACTCTGGTTAACCACATTACCATGAAAATAAAACCACTAACACCCTTAATGAATATAAAACACTATGAAATAAAGTAAAAAAAAAACGTATTACCTCAGACTGCAAAGCTTATTTCTCCACTCTCCAAACCAACCTCAACACCAATCCCAAACTATTTTGAAAAGGAATCTCATCTCTCCTCAACTCTGGAAAAAAATAAAACCCTTGCCCTAACCCAGATGGCTCTGACGTGAACTTAGCCACCCTAATTTAACTCTTTCTTCATAGAGTCCATAAGCAAGCTAACATCATCCTTCACCAACACCTCTGTAACCCCTCCTCAGCCTGCACCCATCCCTTCCTCCCCTAGCATCCCTTACCCCAGCCTCCATCCTTCTCTATCAATCCCATCTCTATGTCCACCATAAAAAAGTTTCTCCTAAAATGAAAACCTGGGTCCAATGCCCCTAATGAAATTCCCTCCTACTTCCTAAAAGTAGCTGCAAAAGCCATTGCTGTCCCTATTAGCATACTAATTAATCAGTCTATCTCAGAAAGCCAGGTCCCCCAGCTCTGGAAGAAACCCTTTATTAGTCCTCTACATAAAGGAGGCAATAATAATGACATTCCAAACTTCTGCCTTATTGCTATCTTATCCCCTATTTCCAAGCTTCTTGAAAAATGTATCCACCAACAAATCTTACCCTATGTCATCAACAACCAGTTTCTTACCCCCAGACAGCATGGATTTAGACCCAGTAATAGCACCTCCACTGCCCTCCTCTCCTTCCTTGAAACAATTAACAAAGCCCGGACTTCTGGACATTTCGTGTCCACCTTTCTCCTCGACCTCTCCAATGCATTTGACACTATTTCCCACAACCTGCTTCTTAATAAACTCTCCAAACTAAACCTATCCACTTCCTGTACTAAGTGGTTCTCCAGCTACCTCACAACCAGACAAGCAGTCAAATGGAATAAAGCCACTTCACTTTTCCTTAATACTCCCATAGGTGTCCCCCAAGGTTCCATTTTAGGCCCCCTACTATTCAATATATTCATTAACGACTTCTACCAAGCCATTCCAAACACTAGCCTCATTCAATATTCCAGTGATTATACCATTGTCTGCTCCTCCTTTTCTATCCCCACTCTAAATAAGCTTACCCAAAGAGCCTTCTCCTCTACTGAGCAGTGGATGCTAGAAAACCATCTGGCTCTTAATGCAACCAAAACTAAATGTATGTTATTCACCACCTCCAAAATGTCCTTCCTAGATAAACACTCTTTCATAATCACCAACAAAAAGAATACTCCCCTAGAAATAGGCTCAGACAGTAAATTATTAGGAGTACTCATAGATGATCAACTAAAATTTGGCAAACATTTACAGTTAAATATAAAAAAAAACACAAATAATTTGGTATGCTATACCACCATAATCGTTATATATCTCCTTTCACCAGGCTCATACTAGCCAATACTTATCTCTTCCCATCCCTCCTATATGGTGGATCTATCCTCACCAACCTGCTATCTTCCCCAGAACAAAATTCTCCTCTTGCTATAACAAGATATCAAAATTTGCGGCAGGTCACAGAGCCATTTCTCACCATTGTAATTCTCTTCACCAAGTAAACTGACTTGAGCTACCTAACCTCCTCACTTATACCCAACTCATCCAAGCACACAAACTCATTTACAGCCCCTCTCTTTGTCCCTCCCTAGCCACTACCTTTGAATGCATGAACCAGAATGACTTCTAAGACCTAATTCCCCAAAACTAATTAAGTTGCACAAACCCATGCCATCCACCTGGGAATCATCTAATGTCCTTCTCTCTTGTATGCCTCTGGAATTCTCTACCATCTCCTATCTGCATCACCAGCAGTCTCTCCTCATTTAAAACATTGCTGCACTCACACCTAACCTCACAATGGAAGTGCTCTTGTTCCCATCCTACCTAATCCTTCTAATACCACTTCCTACTCTCCTAGAACTAAATATGCCATCACTGCCTCCTGTAGTTCCACAGCTCTATTGAACTATTTGACCAACTACTTAACAGTTACCCTATGTTGCTACTTTTTGTAAAAAAAATATATTTCTGTTTAATGAACTATACTGATGTATTCTGTCATTGTTAACCTTGTCTTATCATATTTGCTTTATATTCCTATGAGATAATCTATAATGTATATGTGCACTGTGTACTATGTATCTGTATTTTTCTGGAGCTTTTCTCCCGAGGACTCCATTGAAAATGGGCTCCTTGTAACCCAATGGACTATCCTGCCAAACAAACTGCAAATAAATAAATAAATAGTGTGTAAGACTTGATATATAGGGGATGTAATCTTACTTCTGCCCACTTGCTGTGTATGTGCATTTCTCTACAATAGAAATATGATTGCAACACTGACTTAGAAAGTTGCAGGTTTCTGTATGGTTTTGAACATAGCAGGTGATGCAAGCTTCCAAATTCCTGTCCTCCACAATGCCTGCTGATGTCATCTAGCATAACAGTACCTAAAGACATTGTCAGGGTTGAGGCGTGGCATGTGCGTTAAGTACTGTGATTTATGGTGTGTAAAACTAGATAGGTAGGGCTTTTAATCTCATTGTAGGAAGCTTGGGGTGTTTGTGTGTGCTGCGCAGTGTTCTGTAAACATTAATTGGTAATGGTACTATTCTCACTGTAGCCAAGTTGGTGTGTGTGTGGATGTTAGAACATTTTATATCAGCCTATGGGATCATAGGATCATTGGAATTTACTAAGCTAATGGCCCTAGGGCCCTTACAATTCTAGCCAAGTTCTTACCCTTAGTTACATGATCACCTCCTATTGCACCTGTCCAAGAGGGATACAGGTAGAACCCTGCAGTCAAATTATGGCCACCCATCCAATTTTACAGATTGCATCTGAAGAGGGCCAATGAGGTGCTCTGTTTGACATTAAGTGGAAGTCTGTTGCAAAGGTTTGTTAAACTCGGGTAGACATATCTCTCCCTCCAGCATGTTGTATTGATGTCATATACCAAGTTAAGGTCCTTACAGCAAGTAAACTGTGTACCATTTGACTTATGGATATGCAGCATTTCCAATAAAGCAGGGTCACAGATATGCAAGGCAGATATCGCCTCTGAGTAGTCTGTATGACACAGACTCAAGTGGCAGTGATTTCAGATGATCCCCATAGGACATATGCTCAAGACTTGACTTTCCCTTGTAAGGAACCTTTGTGGTCTTTTCAGTTGCCACTGCTGCTTGGAAATGAACATAACAGAATGGCCATTGCATTCAAATATTGGCCTGATGAGGGAAGAGTACATGGAGGTTATAACTGCTCTATATTTGGGCCACAGTGACCTCTGTTACGACATCAGCAAGATATATTGCCCTTCTTACCACTGTGGAGACAAGGTGATCTAAGATAAGGTAATGTAAACCTGTGTGCCCAGGTCTTCCACCCCTGAGTATGTGCTTAAGGTGTTGCTATTGATGTG
Source organism: Protopterus annectens (assembly GCF_019279795.1). Taxonomy (NCBI): domain Eukaryota; kingdom Metazoa; phylum Chordata; order Ceratodontiformes; family Protopteridae; genus Protopterus; species Protopterus annectens. The sequence continues at coordinate 1,449,772,144 of NC_056726.1, forward strand.
CTACTTAGCAGGAACATTGCTGGTACTGAAAGAAATGATACTGCATGTATTTGTATGGAGTTTAAGGCCATGATTGTAGCAACAATCATTTGGTCTTGTATGACCCTCTCATAGAATGTTGACATAATTTGGAGAGTGTATGACCACTCCCGGTTTGCAAACATCAGCAAACCTTGTCAGCCACAGACATTCACTTTGTGTTTGTATGTTTCATACGTGGATTCCACATATTAGAGGACACAAGACTGAACCCTGTGGAACACATTGGTTACAGCTCTGCTGCTGGAGGTATTTACCCCTATTTTGGCTGTATAAGTGCTATCAATGAGCCAGTTAGTGACCCCTCTAATGTTATTACTGTTGATGGCTAACTGGGTGGGTTTGTAAATGGTGCCTGAGTGGGGATAGTGTCAAACAGCTTGGCTAAGTTCAGGTGGTTGTATGCACAGATGTTCCTTCATCCAGGTCATTAGTGACTGCCTTGTAGATGTCCACCAAGTTTAACAGGCATGATCTGACTTTCATGAATCCAAACAGTCTAGGGTCAAGTGTTTTGAGATTACCTATATCTTTGTTGGTAAGGTCCATTATTATTTGCCCCATGGAATTACAGATATGGTTGTCGGGCTAATAGGTCTATTGTTCCCATGGTCAGTGGATGCACCAGCTCTGTGCAATGGGATAACATGGCCATTTTCCAGTCAGCTGGGACACAGATGGTGGTTACACTATGATTGCAATGTTTTTCCAGTGGTGGACGCAACCTGGGATGTTAACAGGTTCAATGGATGCTGTGTTTGTCACCTTAGCGAGACCATTTACTCCTTGGTCTTTAGAGAAACAAGGTATGGGACAGGTTGCAGGGAAGTCATGGTGTACATGTGGTGGAGACAGGTGAGTGCAGTTGTAATAGAACATGTCAGCCAGCAGGTTAGCTATGACTACAGCCTCATTATATAGGGTATCATGAAGTATGAGTTTGGCAAGAATGTAGACCTTTCATTTAATGTTACATATGTAACTACACAATTCCTTGTGGTCATTCTTTGTGGAGGAGGATAATGTTGTCCCATACATTGTTTTGCAGAATTTCACAACAACTCTTATTTGCATTTTAAGCTGAAGAGGGAGTGCTTCCATTTTGGGGTCTCCCTCCCTCCTAATGTGAGATACCAATGTCTACCTCTTGTTGTAAAGTCTGTTAATGGCAGTTGTTCAGCAGGCAGGTTTGCTGTGCCATGAGGAACTTGTTTTGCCCCTGTCAGGTACAGGTGTGTCAATACAGTTATACAGGTGCTTGTATATATCATTGGTGTAGAGCTAGGCATAGTTACCTGTTCCATCTGAGGGGGGGGGGTGCAGTCATGCTATTTATACCAGCCCATAGCAGGTTGTAATCTGCTTTGTTGAACTTAATTACTTTATCTGCTGCAAGGGGGGTGTCAGGTATGATACTTACTTTAAATGAGACCAATTTGTGGTCAGACTCACCAGGGAGGACCTCACAGTGGAGGTTCTACAGTGGCCAATCTTACTGGTAAGCACACAATCCAGTATGTTGGATTGCCTTGTGTGGATGCCAGCCCATGGCTCCAGGACATTGTAGTTAAGGAAGTCAACTAACCTCTAGGCAAGTGACTTTGAGCATGACTAATCTACCCCATTGGTGGGTATTTAAAGTAAAACAAAGCCATCTTGTTTTGATGTATCTTGATAGACGCAGTAGATCTATATAAGCACAGTGGGTGTCCTGATTCATGGAGTTGCTCCTGTAGCTGGCAATGGCACAGTTAGGTACCCTGCTAGCAGTCAATAGTGCCTGCAGTTTCTCCATGGAATCATACTGTCTAACTAATCTGGATGTGTATCTATCCTTAATGAATATGTATACACTGTCTCCATTACTTTGCATGCTTTAAGTTTGAGGTCTGAACATGTGGAAGGAGGCATTGCCAGTATGGCTGTGGTGCTCTCCACAGCCTTGACTCTGATGTCTGTGACTGTACAAATGTCTGCATCTTCCATGGTGGGGACAGCTTCCAGTGAGTGGAGTTTAGTGGTGACATTCCTAGCATTTACAGCATAACCATGGTGCTGTTTATAGATGGTGTTTTCTCAATGGAAAAATTTCCCTTGAGACATCATCTAAAAGGCATGCGATGGGGGATGGCAACATCTTTGGCCAGTAGAGAAAATCCAGGAGTGACAGATGAAGACCATCTCTGGCAAACCACTGAGATGTGTTGAGCAGGTCATCCTAGGCTGACAGATAGTGGATTTCCTTACAATGACACCACACAGTACAGCAATTATTGAAGTCAATAATTTTCCATTTTTATTGAGCCATCATCCTAGGTGATGTAGCCTGTTGAGAGGTACATGAATATGTCTCATTATGTAATCACCTATGAATAATACATTTGATTTTGTATTGTGAATCAGGAGTTTGACCGGTGATAGAGTGGTGCATGAGCTATTATTTGTACTGTGTTCTGCAGAGGTATGATTATGTGTAGTGAGCTTATGCTTGTGTTTCTGAGATGTCTGGTGTTTATTTGTCTATTTGGTAAGGACCTGCACACATGTAGGTATATGTGATGTGGGTCTGGGTGGGGTTGTAGGTCAGGTGTACATGTTGGTACACTGCTCATTGTCATATGTACTAACTGGTGTGTGAGAGTCCATGGATTTAAGGTTTATAATACAGTCCCATCTCTCACACACTGTGTTTGTCTGGAGTTGGAGTAGAGGGTTGAGAATGCTTTCCACATCTCGTCAGCAGTCAGTGTTAATGCCATTAGCAATAGATTCCTGTTTGTGTAGATGTCACAACATGACAGATGCTGACATTTAACATGTTATCACCATTATGTTGTCATCCTAAGGTACAACACTACCTGACAGTGCATCATAACATGGTAGACCAAGTACAATGCTTTGCCAGGCATGTGGTATTTGCATTAACCATGATATTATTTTAGGAAGGGTCACAATAAAATACCTACAAATGTGACCATGTGCAACTCCAACAAACCTAGGGTCATGCTGCTACACCGTTGTGGTTGACAGCCTCAAACATACTGTCTGTAGGCACTCTTTGCAGTGAAGATGTGGATGTCTTTACATGCACAGAACAGTCGTTCAACTTTGCACTCATTACTTTGTCCTTGCAACACCACAATGGCTGTCAAGCAACCAGACAGCATTTGGATGTTGCATGAAATGATGTGGGAACACAGAAGTGTGTTCCAGTACATACATGTACAGTATGAAATACCTAGGACATGTGGTAGGGAGAAAAACATTGGCCAAAGCTGGCCACTACTCTGCAATAGGCCTCACATCCATGTCACCCAGATGCCCACCATTATGCTGTTGAAATGTGAGGTGGACAAATTGCTGTGAAATTGTCAACAAACATGGATCACTGTCACTGTGGAGCTTGCTAGAACAACCTTGGATATCTATGTCACCTGACATTGAACATTGCGTTGGGAGGCAGCAGCTGTGCTTCTAAGCACTATGAGGTCAGTACCCTAGTCAAGTCTATGAGGCTCAGAACACAAGGCATAGTACATGCAAAAGTCAAATGATTGCTCTGGTAGCTTAGCAAGGCATCTACCTGGAAAAGGGCATGTCAAGCCTACAGAGGCTTGCATCATGTGGAAAACTGTGTGGAACAGCCAACAGGCTGTAGCCTGCTTCTTATTTTGAGCTTGGCACTGATGTTTGGCTTCTGGTGAGAGTAAAAAAATAGATGCTTTGTATCCCAGCAGAGTGTGGCTTTGGTGAGACCAGCAGTAGTAGTAGTAGTAGGCAGGCATCAGCAATTTAGGAAACTCCCCTCTTTTCAGCATTCATCACAAAGGTAATTTTTTGTTTTCAGTATGCACTGCTTAATTAGTGTCTAACTGCAGAATAACTGTGTAAATACTCCATCCTCACCTTTACAGGGTATATGCATTAGCTTCTCCTCCAGTGTTTCCCTGTACTCTGTACAGAATCAGATACCTTGGGTTACAATTTTCTTGGAAACCATGATGAAATTAACTGCATTACCAAATTGCACACAGGACAACCAGCATGCAGTGACAAGCACTGTCCCCAGAAATTTCAGTAGTCTGATATTTAAAGCTATGAAAGGAATTATCATGGAAATGACCATTAAAGATGTAGTACACCTACAGACACTGGACCAAACCCAGTTTGGTTTTGTCAAGGGTAGATCATGCCTACCCTACCAAGTAGACCTCACTCAGTGGAAAACAAAGCAATGAATGAGGGAAATTATTCACTCCACCTACCATAGCCTGACAAGGCATTTGTCATTATTAGGCCATTAGGCATTGCTGACAAACTATAGAGATTAGTTACAAACTAGTATGTCAGCCAGTGGATAGTCAAGTAACTGACAGAAAATATCCATGGCAATAGCACAAATCTTTCCTGTGACTGATCCTTCTAGGCATTTACTTCTCTGCAGTTATGACCACTGTAATTGACCTCTACCTGAGGCAGATGATTGTAAATTAGGAGCTTCCATTGAATCTCACACTGACTCAGCAGTTATCCAGGATGGGCTGACACAGGCAGTCAGTTGTTGTCAGAGCCATGGACTAACACTAAATGCCAATGAATGTACAGTACTATTTCTTGTGAAGTCATCCACCCCTGGTAACTATTGTATTGCCCACACACCTCCATCAATTGACCCAGTAGTCAGGTACTTATGGACATACACACACACATATATGCACCATGTTGGAAACAAAATTGTTAAATACCTGAGGGAGAACAATACTCCTCTGTTGAAAGATTATGGATATATAAGTAGTGTGACAATGAGTTAACTATAGAAAGTTACTTTCATACACAGTTGTTCCCCTAGATAGGAGTTTGCCTTTTTAAGATGGTTCTCATTAGCAGGTGATTGCCTCTGAACTAATCTTTGGTTCAGGAATGATAATTGCAGCATACACAGCTGATTTGCAGTATAATCAGGCAATCCATGCAACTATTCAACAAGATATAAGGCCTCATCATATTTTGAGGCGGAAAGTACTAGGGTAAAGATACTACATCTGCAGAAAGAAAATGCTGGTAGTAGATATTTATTACCTACAAATGTATGTGTTACAGACTGCAGCTGCTGCTTCTTCAGGCAATAACTTTAGTAAGAGAGGCTACAGAATATGGAGGATAACAACACTTGTTAGTAACAGTGTGACCTGTGGCAGCCTTGGTATATAGCCAGAGCCTGATTGAGAGAACCCATCCCATAGGAAATTGAGATATATGTTTAGGGTAAGTATGGTAGCAAAGGTATTATAAACAAAGTAATAGGTAACATGGTTGTTGTGTCCTTGAACAAGATAGAGGGTACGTTTACCATTATAGCAACCATTTGGACAACCTCCAAGTTATGTGTTATGTTATGGTAGTCATCTGGAACATATGTGCTGGCAACCCTTGCTTCTAGCATGATCTTCATATGTATATGTTACTTGTGCAGCTGTGGTTATCTGCAATTGTACACTTAGATGCTGTTACATACCTCATTTGCATATATTCTTATGTGTATGCATTAATAGGGATGTATTTCCCTACCAAAGTCCCAGGTGAACACTTATTTTTTCATTAAACAGTTAGCAGGTGTATTTTTAAATGTTGCAGATATAATTCCACAGTTACCTGCTGTTAGATATCTTACTTACCTCCATTATGTATCTGCCTTTATAGTGATGTATTCCTATACCAGAGTCCATGATACATTCCCATTTTTCTATTACTCTTTTATCGAATTTGCATGACACGGCATGATGCGCAGCATTGCTTGAACACACTTAATGATGGGAAAATGGCAAGTATTATGCTTTGCTTAAAACACCTGTGTTAATGAATAGTTGTGCATGCACTGGTCTGCAGGTGCAATGGTCTTGGGCCCAAAATAGGGCAGAGGTGTGCTTTTTGCATGGGAGTAATATTATTTCACACACACATATATCCTTACAGTGCCATTTAGCTTAACTTACCAACACTACACATCGTGCAGCATTGTGCAAGAAATCTTTAAAGAAATGAAAAATGGGGAAAAAGGACAGTGGTGAAACATGGTGCAAGCAGGGGAGAAATATGGTGAAAGGCAGGTAGGTATGTGCAGGAAGGGTGTAGGCAAGAACCATAGCTATCCATTTCTTTAATGGCAACAACTGTGTACTTTAACAGATTTATTAGCTTAATTTTAGACTGTCACCCCAGAGAGAGGGGTGAGGACAACATAAGTGTCTTGTCAAGCCAATTGGATCAAATTAAGTGTGTCCAGTGGACATGTGTGTGTAAAGTGGAGAGCTATGTATGAGATATTTGTTTGGGTCAGGTGCTCATTTTTTTTAAGATGAGAGTGGAATGTTAGGGAAGGTACATAGGTGGGGGGAGGCAAGTTGGGAAGGTGAGGAAGCTTTTGCAGACAGACAAGGAAAAACTAAACAGTAGACAGGGTTGGTGTGTGACACAAGAGGGGGTTGAACACCTTGGTTGAGAAAGGTGTTGTGGAATCCCAGTCCCATGGTCATCAGAAATGGTAGCAGTGTGATTCAAGTCCTCACCCATGGAGCTATCTGGGCTGTATATTGGCTGTTCCTGTGGGGGCAGTGGCTGATGCTGGTGCCTTGGGTGAGAATGTCCCACCAGGATGGACAGCATATTCTCCATCCGGCGTAGGTGTGTACCAACCATTCAGCACAGCAGTCATGCACCATGTCTTTCAGTTCATCACAGGTAACATAAGAACCCCCTCCACTTCCACTCCCAGAGGGGGCCACCCCCAGCCAGTGGTACGGAACTAACTGAGGGAGCAGGTATTACAGGAGCAGCAGAGGGGGCACCACCAGGCTGTGGCCCAGACATGCTGTGCCCCAGTGCCGTGGCTGGGGGAGCCAAAGTAGGTAGACCACCTGGAAACAGCCTACTTTTTGTGCTGTGGTAAATTAAATATAAACATAAGGTAAAAATAAATGTAAACAAACAAATTTAATTAATAACATAATAGAAAACAATAATAAGTAATGGAAAGAAATAGAAAGGAATATAATGAGGAACTGAACAATAAATAATGTAAATTAAAATATTTTAACAGCAAAGCAATATTAAATTACACATAAGGCCAACATAAGAGGTAATTACAAATAATATATTAATATCAAATCATAATAATAAATATAATTAATAAATTAAAGAAGAGAAGGGGTTGGGTAAAAGAGAAAAAAGGGCATCAGTAACTTTGCATATAATATAACTACACTACTACTACTTACTTCTACAGATGTCAAACTTCAGTTCAGAGAGCAGTGACTGCTAATATTGTATAGATGATGTTGCGTGTACATTGCTCTCAGTCTGTTAGAATGGGACATTATGGCCCAAGCCCTACCAAATGCTAGTAGAAAGGCACAACTACAGGGAACATTTTTACATAGTGTGCTCATACGTTAGTATCCAGGTGTTCTGATAACAGATTTGCCATTAAATTGCATTCCATGTAATATCATATATCTGCAAGTCAAGGAACAGACATACAGGGCAGTAGTCATTACATTCTGCAAAATTTGTGACAATTGAGTGATATGTTCATGTACGCTAATTACACTAGACAGCTTATTTCTCAGTTGACTGCCATGGGATTAGAACGCGCAAGTAGTGAGTACAAGAATAATGTGCACTTTAGTTGAATATAATGAATTCTCAAAACACCATCTCCTTTAAGACTTTTATTGCAACATTGTGTGTGGAATTGCAGCTATGCATGTGTGCGGTATCAGACTGGAAACCAAAAGCAGTGACCACAAGAATAATGAGCACTTAATTGCAAACATTAGTTATCAAAGCACAATTTCCTTTTACACTGTATTGCTTAATGTCGCTTGAAATCTGGGAGTTACACATGTATGGCTGCGTAGGACATCTGTTAACCTAACTGTATACCCTGTTCATTTACTAAGTGCTATCTACAGGATATTTTGGGAAAAATTATCAGAACTGAAGCTTGACACTTAATCTGGGTATTGCACTACATTTATTTCTGAAATTTGCTGTTGCATTATTTATTAGTTAATATGTAAAAGTTGACTGGTGTCAGATTAAAACACACATGCAGTGAATACAGGAATAATGAACACTTGTCTGAAAAGATTACTTATCAAAGCACAATCTCCTTTTAAATATTATTGATAATGTTTCTATTAAAATCTGGCATTTAAACACATGGATAGCTGTCCAGGATTTTAGTTAACCTACCGATATACCATGCTCGTTTAGTGAGTGGAATATACAACATTATTTCAGACAAAATGAGCAGAACATAGGCTTGAACCTTACTCTGTATTGCACTACATTTATTTCAGACATTTTTTGCTGCATTCTTTATTCATTTACATTTAACAGTTGACTGGTGTCAGATTAGAACACACATGTCATGAATACAGGAATAGTGAACATTTTTAGAAAATATTAGTTGTCAAAGCACCATCTCCTTTTCAACTTTATTGATAATGTTACTTAAATTCTGGCATTTAGACACAATGCCTAGCTGTCTACGACTTCAGTTAACTTACCCATGTACCATATTCAATGACGAAGTGGAATATATAGCATTAGTTCAGACAAAATGAGCAGAACACAGGCTTGAACCTTACTCTGGGTGTGTCACTACATTTATTTCTGACATTTCTTGCTGCATTCTTTATTCAGTTACAAGTAACACTTGACTAGTGTCAGATTAGAGCACACATGCAATGAATACAGGAATAGTGAACACTTTATTTGAAAACATTACTTATCAAAGCACCATTGCCCTTTAAAATGTATTGATTAATGCTGCTTCAACTCTGGCATGTAAGACCATAGATAGCTGTGTAGAACTTCTGATAGGTAACCCATATACCTTATCCATTTATTGAGTGCAACCTACAGCATGTTTCAGACTATGAAGAGACCACAACAGTAACTCTTAATCTGGGTAGACCCCAACATTAAATGATGTTTGGAAGCTATACTACACAGTGCTGTGTGCTTAGTTGCTTTAACTTGCTTTATCATTTCAGGTAGGCAATGACACATCAATAAAGATGTAAGATGTCCCAGGTATGTCATACCTGACCATTAAGACTGCAAAATCTGTATGTACTTTATTGTATTATTAAGTTATGCATTATGTTATTATTTTGATGATTTCCATATGTACCACATGATTGCCTCATCCTGGCCAAGTGCCCTGCATGGGACTGGACATTGTGAGCCCTCTCTTCTGCAGCTGTGGTAAGAGAAGCAAACCATTATGCATAACAGTTTTGCACAGATTCAGCTTGCGTATTTATAAATTAATGCAAAACATACTTACATATCTGTTGGGTGTGCCAGCCCTTGCCTGTTTGACCCAAGAATCCAAGGCTCCCCTCTTCCTACAATTCAGGTCATTGTAGTGGTGAGAACACTGCTCACCAGTGTGGGGAATATCATTAGCACTGGCAAGAGCCCTGGCCAAATGATCCCAAGCCACAGACTTATACTCTGAGCCCTGGTAGTCACCCTGCAGCAGCTGGGATCCATAATTCTAAATAAGGAGTCCAACAAAAACTCTTGACTCCTGCACTCCCACTTTTGCACATGATAGTGCACTCCCTCACCTACAGCAGCAGCCATTTATCCACAGCCAAGGTAAGACTCCAAAGAATTATATGAAATTTCTGCCTACTGGCCTTTATATAGGCTGAAATATACACAAAAAAAAACAAGAAACAAGTACAACCCCAAAAGAGAAACCAGTAAAATACAAAAGCACTTGTGAAGCAATGTGCCCAGTGCAAAATAAGAAATTTATTAAAAAGGCCAGCAAAAAACTTAACATTTTAACTGAATCACCACATTCTCATTTCAAGACCTCTTCAGATAAAATTCCACATAAAATTATTGCCTTTATATATCAAAAAACTCCACCTATCAATTGTATACCATCCAACAGAGGGTTTATATAGGCTGCATTCCCACCCTTGCATGTCATACTGTAACTTTCAAAAAAGCGGTCCGTCACTTAGCATCGCACAAACTGGCAAATCCATGTTTAAGTGAAGCTTAGCAATGCACAGCTTTTTTAACTGTTTCTAAATGTAACAATTATTTAATTGAAAGTCATCCAATGTTTCAGTCACCTGACACATTTTCACAGCAATAAATGAAAAATGTATGATTGCTCAGGACTTGAGCCCAGGACCTATTACACTGGAGGTCATAACTCAACCTATCTAGCCACTGGGGTAGAGAAAACTTGTATATCTTCACATATACTACCCAGGTGCCTGTAAGCATAGTGCAGCTTTGCTGTGTGGGTTTGCACATTGTTAAGCATGGGAGAACTGCAATAATTGAATACATACAGCTTATATTTTTAGATGTCTAGCAGATGTCTGCGGTATCTGTACGCAAAGCTAAGCATAGCTAAGCAACATACCACACCACACAAACAAGCACATGAAAAAAAAAAAATTAAAATTGAATACATCCGTTTTTTATTTAGATGTCTAGCGGATGTCTACTGTATATGTGAGCAAAGCTGACCATAGCTAAGCATAGCTATGCAATGCACCGCACACTGCAAAGAAGCACATTAACGTAAAAGAAAGATAAATTAAATTGCAAATTAATGATGTTAAACCTGTCCTACACCATTCGATATAGGTTTACAGCTGAAAGGTATTGTGATGTGCTTACCAACTGCCCAAAATGTTTCTGCACAGTCCACAGTTGAAGGACTGCCAGTAAAGTGTCGCTTACATGGATTCAGTATCTTTGTTACTGTGATCTTCCTTGGCAGTTTGCCTGAATTAATATGTATAACATGTTGCCGGGGAAGAGCCATGGCCATATACATGGATCCATTCTGTGTAGGCTGTAGACGGAGACTATGCAGATTTTATTGAATCCTGGTGATGGATATGATTAAATACTGATATTATAAGAATAGAAGTAAAATGTGTTAAAATAATAGATAAAATGTTATTTTATGCTATATGGGTTATATGGAATGAAACAATAAATGAAATTAAGTTTAATGATAAATTGAGTTTAGCAACAATGTAAAAATCAGATGACAGTTATGGAAAAAGGAGTGGAGGTCTAATAAGGATGAAAGTTTAGCATGATTCCAAAGGAAATTATGAATATGTATAAACAGATTTGTATATTTATACATTTGTACATATGTAAATATTTTGTAAACATGTAACTATTTTGTAATTAAGAGTTCTTTTTGTATGTAAATAAAGGACCCCTACTCTTTTTGATATGAGTCATGGGATCTTTTACATTCACCTAATCTACCATCAGGCAGATGGGGCCTCACTTTAACATCTCATCTGAAGGATGGTACACTCAGCAGTGCAGCATCCACCAAATGCTGCACTTCTATTTCAATATTGGAAAAATTATTCCAGCAACTTGGTGTGAGAACAGAACTTACATCATTCTGCACCAAAAAGAATGTGCTAACTGTTGTGCAGCTGAGACTGTATAACTGTTGTTCAGCTGGGACTGTATAACTGTTGTGCAGCTGAGACTGTATAACTGTTGCGCAGTTGAGACTGTATAACTGTTGCGCAGCTGAGACTGTATAACTGTTGTGCAGCTGGGACTATATAAGTGTTGTGCAGCTGAGAATGTATAACTGTTGTGCAGCTGAGACTGTATAAGTGTTGTGCAGCTGAGACTGTATAAGTGTTGTGCAGCTGGGACTGTATAACTGTTGTGCAGCTGGGACTGTATAACTGTTATGCAGCTGAGACTATATAAGTGTTGTGCAGCTGGGACTGTCTAAGTGTTGTGCAGCTGTGACTGTCTAAGTGTTGTGCAGCTGAGACTGTCTAAGTGTTGTGCAGCTGAGACTGTATACCTTTACTTTGTTCTTCCTTTGAATATGTTTACTGTCTTACAGTCCAAGCCCTCTGTTATAGCATTCTGTTCTCTCTTATCTCCCTTTGAATAAAAAATTGGTTCTTTACATCTGTCAGAATCTTCACCTTTTTATATGATACTGTGTTGTTTAATTTTTGGATTTTTTTTTTCCTTCTTGAAGTATGCCCACATTTTAAGTGGTGGTTGTTCCTTTCAAGCAGTTCACGATATTGACATTGATTCCCACAGTCACACTGTACGGGTTCCAGCATGTAGATCGCAAGACAAATGCCCATGAGCTACAACGCTGAAAGCAGAAGGCCACAGCACTGCTAGATCATAGAGCGGTGCTGCCGAAAGATAGATACGCTATGGGAATCCACTCAGTATGAAAAAGGGTAAAATGGAGATGTCCCCTAATGTAAATAAGTGGGCTGTTTCTGACAGTGGGAACAGCCGCACTAGACAAACGATCGGCAAGACAAGTGGTGGAGAGGGTCCAAACACTCACAGAAAGACAAAACAGCTTACCTGTAGCCCAAGCACAAGCATTCCAAACCCCCAAACACAACCCGTACAGCACATCTCCCTGTGGGAAGCGGACGGACAGAAAACTCCAAAGAAGCTGAAGCTGAATGATAACCCCTGTACATGCGCACCTTACACAAGACATAACAGCACAAGAATCCCTTCCCATACATCCCAACCATACAGTTTCCACAGACTACCCGGACTACTGCAGATTATGTGTGGCCCATAGTGAGAACTGTGGCTGTCTGGCAGAGTAGTGGCAAAGCAATGTGTGCAGGAGTTACAAAGTAATGACAGACATTTAGAGTTTCAGTCTTCACACTACACAATATGCATGCTAATGCACAACCTGTTATCCTATCCACTGCACACATTTGCAAAGGCAGAATGTGACCCTATGTGTACCACTAGTGATATGGCTTTGTCCAGACTACCTACTCCAAGGGGCTGAGAGTTATGCCTGCAGCAGAAGGGGACTCTCCTCCCAGAGCCACCCTTGGGCAGTGGCAGGTGGACACATGTCAACCCTAGCAATCACAGACCACCTACCAACATTGCAAAAGCAACCACAGTAGAAGGGAACACAGACACAAAGGGGAGGGAAAGTATGAATGGGACACAAAAGAGTAGCAACCCACCTCCAAGTCCACAACAAGGCAGCATGCCCATAATGTGGGGGTTGCCAAACCCATACAATGGTTGTTGCAGCTGGGGTATGCACATATGCATGGACATGTAGACAGAAAAGGGTGCTACACAGGGAGACATCCCTATGTGATCTCTGTTGCTGAAACTGAGGCTGGGCCCCACACCCTGATTGGCCAACAGCAATAGCTGGGTGTTAAAGGGGACTTGTACAGTACATGCAGAACCAGTGTTGTATGCAAGCTGGGAGACTCCTGTTGGACTACATTCCCTTGCCAATTGCATGGCTGTGTAAACTGCACATAGAGAATCCCTATCAGGACAGGTAGTATGGGAAAGGTGGTGTATATACTGCTGCAAATGGCCATCATGGCAAACAGTGCATATTCAGAAGGGTACAACACAAGGTGTTGTACAGCAACATATCCAAACTGTGATACTGGCCTGTACCGAAGTTGTGTCTACATCCTGTTCCCTGCTACACTGGCTGTGATGGATACCGAAAGGCCATCAACAAGTGGCATTACCATGATGGAATCTATGTACCTGTATAGTGCCGGTCAGCTTGGCAACAGATACAGCACAGTATCCAGACAACGGGGCAGACCAATGCTGGTAGTGGAGGGATACCTCTACCACTTGGAGCATGAAGCACCATCTAAATTGTACTGGGCATGTATCAAGCGGACAGTAAAGGCCTGCAGAGGTTGTGCCATCACTGTTCACCAGGATGAGGGGGAAGAACTGCTGAAATCACTGCCACACCACCACGGTCCAGATGCAACAACAGCCCATGTGGCTACACTGCATGCAGAACTGTGGCAGAGGGCAGTAACCGGCAATGACCTGCCAAGCCTGGTAATGCAGCGTGTCCTAGGCACAGCAGATGACAATGTACTACAAGAGATGCCTTGCTGTGCCACTCTGCATTGTAGCATAACCAGGGTACGGCAGAAGGCACGGGCATCCATGACCACACCTCCAGCAACACTTGCGGATATTGATGTCAGCCAGTATCCACTCCGTAGTGGCAGCTTTATCCTTGGTAGAAGGTCTGATATGGATGGGACTGATTCTTTGGTTCTACTTACTGCATCACAGAATCTGACTGATTTGTGCAGGTCTGACATCATTCTTGGAGATGGCACCTTCCCAACAAGGGCTGATATATGTCGCCAGCTGTATACATTACATGGATGTATTGGCATCCTCACCTCAGCAAGGATCATCGCCCTGGTGTACTCTCTCATGACACGGAAGTCAGAGTCTGCATACAACAATATGTGGGAGATACTGAAGGGTATGGCCACAGAACAGGGATGCATCTTGGCTCCACAGTATATTAAGACTGATTTCGAGAAGGCAGCAATCTGTGCCAGCCATAAGGCATTCCCTAAGAGTATTCTGAAGGGGTGCCTATTCCATTTTGCACAGGTCATTTGGCACCAGAACCAGCATCACCACCTTGTGGCCCTCTATGGTACTGACACTGCTTTCTCAATTGCCATCCGCAAGCTGATTGCATTGGCATTCCTACCACCAAGATCTTGTCCCTGCATTTCTGGACATTGTGGCTACTTTACCAGACTGTGCTCAGCCTATTAGCATATTTCTGGACCATCATTATTTGCAAGGCTGACCACGCAAGTATGCATCCCACTGCTCAGCACAGCAATGACTGCCATCTTCCTACCCTTTGAGGTTTTGGAATGTGTGTGATGTCTCTGACATGGACTTCCCATGGACTAATAACCAGGTGAAGGCATGGCATCATCAGCTGAAGGTGTTACTGGGTCACCCTACTGTGCAGCTATCTGACCTTCTGTCTGTTCTGCAGCAGGAACAGAACCTGACAGATACCCGACGGGAGTCTCTTTTGAGGAGGATGCCTGTGACACCATGTAGGAAGGCTATTGTTGTAAGGGAGCATTGCCTAAAGCACATCTTGCAACATAAGTGTGACTACAGTGATGTGCAGGATTTCCTCCATGCTGTGGCACATTTCTTCAAGTTGTGATTATATTTGGGTTTAGTACGCACCAATCACTACACACATCACTTTACATTTTGTGTTAATAAAGGCTTTACCCACAGCACACAG